>NW_026562515.1:397500-567609 GCF_027474105.1 Poeciliopsis prolifica
CATTTATTATATGAGTGACAACATTTTAATGAATTGTGATGTAGGCAGAGGTTTTCTGTAATTTAAATACAGTATTTCATACTGAGCTCATGACATTTATGTCTTAAATACACAAATCCTTTGTGTTAAAATCCAACAAATTGTAAGTTAGACTTGGCAACAAAATCCCATTTATATAAGTAGTTTCATTTAGGAACTGTAAGCTAGTTAGCTGCAGATGCTAAAGTCTGTTTGGGGGTAAGATAATTGTCTCTTTTCAGATCTGAAAACATATTTTATTGGTTTGGAGAAGTTACCATCTAATCTGCTTGAATCAAGATATCTGCAGATGGCAACAATAAGTCTTCCAAAATTATACTTTGTCTCTTTACGACTTTGATTTTAAAGTTATGTTTTTTGAAAGAGTCGCACAATCCAAGTATCAATTAGCTGAGAAAAAGTAAGTCTTTAATTTTTGTTTACAAAACTGAGCTTGTTAGCTTCAGATGCTAACAGTAAAACATGTTTTAAACAATTAACTGTTTGCAAGTTTAGACCATAACTCTAGTTTTGAAAGAGTTACAAAACTCAAACACCTAATCGGTTGAGAAGTGATGCTTTCTTTGGTGTTCATTTCTTAAACACCAAAGATTTGAAGCTACTTAGCTTCATATGCTAACGGTAAACCAGTTGTGAAGACTTATTTCTTTAAAAATGTGATGATACAAATAATAATCTAATCTACTTAAGAGTTGTGGCTCTTGAAAAGTAATAATTTTTAAAATTTTACTTGAAATGGTAAGCTAGTTAGCTCCAGAAGCTAGCAGTAAACCTTTAAAGACAAATATTTTCTTTCTTTAAAGATTTTATTAGGTAGCTCCTTAGTTTGTTAAAGGTTTCTTCATAAATTGGTAAAAATAATCTTAATAAATAATGTATTTACATTTTACAACCATAAACTTGTTAGCTCCAGATGCTAATTAGTAACTTTTCTTGTCCTTTGTATTCTTTTTGATGTGTTTCTTTAGTTGGAAACATTTTGGTTAGAAGTATAATCCATGCTGATCATTTCAATAAAGAGGCTGGCACAACAGTATCTTGTTACATGGGGATTTTTATGTGTTTGTGCACTTTGTGAAGTCACCGAGTAGGGAGAGTAAGAATGAGAGAGGACTGGAACAAAGTAAAAGACGTTTTGTGTGTGCATGCATGTGTGTGAATTCCTGATCTATTTGTCATCCCGGCTGCACTCTTTGGTGACACCTTGTTCATTTGCGAAACCCGTTGTTTGAGATGCAGGGATCGATCGAGCAAATAGAAGAGTGGAACCCTGGAGATAAAGAGAAGGAAGGTAGAGAGAGAAAAGGTGCAGATTTATGGTCAGGCTTTATTACCAATATTTCAACCTTAAAACTGGGCACTCATCACTATCTGGGCTGACAGGACTGGAGACTACAGGAAAACTTCACAAACATCCTTACAAACATCACCAAATTAACCAACATTAGCCATAAAATGAACCTGAAAGTTTCTGTTAAAGCCAATATTCCTGCAGTTTAAATTGAAAACTTTTCTGATATTCAGAACTGACAACTTTACTGGACAGTCTCATAACTCAGCTTTCAACTGTAACCTTCCCAGAAGCTTTAGATTTACGGCTGATGAGGTTTTAACAACATAACTAGGTTTTCATTTACAGATGGATATTACAGACTCTTCCATTAGAGAGTAACTAAGCTAATCGATAAAGTGCTTTCTGTTGATTAAGACCATGAAATGTGTAAGAGAGCTTCTGAAGAAATAGACTTTCAAATTTCCCTTGAGTCCGTTTTAAAAATTCTAACTTGTGAATAGATAAGTGACCCCTTTCGTTCACGTCTTTTTTTCTTTGCTGAGAGGTAAATAAGAAAAAAGAGACAAATACTCAGCTGTGGAAACCCACATAAAAACACAGCAGGTGGTAAAAGCAATTTTCTCAAAATAGAAACCTGACAGTTGGCCCCCATGCCACCAGGGGGCCTCCAAGAGCAAACCATATATATATGTTATATATGTTTATGATCTGCTTTTGCAATTTTTTAATGTTTTTATTTTTATTCATTTTTGCCTATGGACTTACTTATGTCGGCAGCATCATCCAACGAAGTGAATGATTAGGCCTGTTGCGAGATTCGACAAATCATTCCCTATATCAAAGGTCTCTTCATGGGTATTTAATTCAAAGGGCGTCTTCAAATCCAAACTACTCAGACTCAACTGTCTCCGAGACTCAACTCTCTCAGAGCAAACCTCCCCAGCAGGGGAGGTTTGCTCTGAGAGAGCAAACTTCTCTCTTTTCAAGCCTTCTATTGCAGAAGGCTTGAAAAGAAATTCATTAAAAGCATCGTAATCATAGAAAGTGCTCTCATCCTGCAAGCTATTTTTGTCTACCTCCCCAGCCGGGGAGGTTTGCTTCTGTTTTGAAGGATTAAAAAGAAAATCGTGGAAAGCATCGTATTCGCTCGTATCCTGCGATCTAACACTTGGTGGAAGGAGCTTTACTATTTTCTTTTTTTTTTATGCTTGACTGATAAACATTTCCTGATTTGTAAAGCAGATACTAACTATAACATTGCGAGACGCTCAGTATTTCTCACTTTAACACAGCTTGGTGAAAAGTTCTCATAAAATTCCTTTACAACTTCATTCTTGCAAAAGAGTATCGATGTAAGCAAGTAACTGTAATGTGAAAGTCAGGAAATAGACTTAGCTTTTTTACTGTGAATGGAAACTGTTATGCACTTTTCTTCACTAGCTGAAATATAAACATTGTTATTAAACATTTTGCAGAAAAATTTTAAAATGTAATATATTTTTTGAAAAAAGTAAACTTAAGTAGCTGACAGGTTGCCAGTGTTTATGGTTGTAAAAAAAATTACTGTTAAATGTGAAAATGCACATAAAGGTGAATCATTTGCACATTTTCTCTGTTGAGTATCTCACAAACTGAGCAGTTCTTCATTAAATGATAATGACTGAGTTAATAAACTCAAATTGGAAATTGTTTTGGGACTTAAAACAATAAAATGAGCAACAGCCTTTTGTTTTTCTGATAATCAAATCAAAGAACACTGGTTTGTCAAGATGAATGATTGAATATTATCAGATTCTCATTAGTATTTTGATTAAAAATTAATTTTAAATAAAGCATAAAATCCCTAACAGTTAAACGGACCAGTTTGAATAGTTTCTAATATATTATTTAGAGTATTTTGTGTTTTATTTATGTGGATTATGACTATAAAACATGTGCAGGTCCATCCTGATCCAGGAAATAGTCTTTCTCAGTTCCTGGAGTTAGACGTTTTCTTTGCAGCCAGAAAACGTGGAAGAGAAAAGTGCAGCAGCACAGCATCAAACTTTTTATCTGTCTAATTTTTATTGTGATGTGTTTTATGGTGGACTCTGGTCGTCATGGCATTATGACAGAGCAGCTGGAGGCTGTAAATGTCAACATCACTCAGCCGGCTGTGTCACTTCCTGTTAGGAGCGCCTTCAGAGGACTTGAGCTCTGCAGATGTGAAAATAACAAAGATCGTCGACCACAAATGTGTCATCATGGCTTCTCAGATAGATGCTAACGTTTCGAAAATCCAGAGCAAAATTTAATGAAAGAAACGATAATTAATGTCAAACACAAGTAAAGTGTCTGAACGCATAAAAAGGGCAATTGCTGTCGTCTTTTATTGTGACATTTTGTTGAATTTTTCAGCTCTTTTCTCTCGTGTTGTGGTCTGTTCTGTAAGGATGTGTGACTGCTACGATGGCTGGTAGTTTCCTGGATGTTTTTTCTTTCTTCTGATTGAATTTTGGGGTTTATCTGTGGAGCTGTAATAAATCCAGGCTTCCTGAAGAGGGATCCAGTAAACTGAATCACCGACTCTGTTTAACTGTGTCAGTAAAGATACAATCAGTTTTCAGCAAACTCACACGATGTCACTTTGTAATTTATTGAGTTTGTAAAGCTTCGGCTGAATTATCTCTGCAACGGCCGTCCAATTCGAGCAGATTCAACCTGTCAGCATCAAGAGTTCATTTTTTACTCCTTTAGTTTTGTTTTGTTCTTGTCTTCACTGGATGAACTCGTGCATGAACTATTTTCTAATGCTGTTTGTTGTTTTCGTGCCCTGCAGTGCAGTTCAACTTGATTCCTGTGGGACTCAGGATAGTGGCCATCCAGAGCACCAAGACGGGGCTTTACGTCGCCATGAACAGCGAGGGCTACCTCTACACGTCGGTACGGTCAGAACCTGAGGCTTAGAAACCCGACATGTGATTTTATTAAACCCGTCCTGCCTGGAGAACCTGCTGATTTTACTCCTGCTGTTTGACATGAGCCCAGCATGAGGAACCCGGCTCCTTCTAGCAGATGTAATGTTCACATATTTCACAGGTTCCATGTGCTTGTGGAGACTTTTAAAGTCAGACTGTGTGGCAGAATTGCTCAGCTGAATATCAGGCTGAACACTTATTACCAATTTTTCATGCTGAGATCTGATAGACTTTAAATTACATCATTACATCAGCAGCAAACTGCAGTACAACATGTACTTTTATTTAAGGAACCAACTGCTCTGCACATTCAGAAACACATTTTGAGCAGTGGCACCTCCAACGGGGGGGGCAGGAGGAGCCACGGGCCCCTCGAGAAAAATACCCGCCAACCCACAGATTCATTTCCAAGCCATAGAGAGGCATACAGTCATGTTCTTCATTCAAAACACCAATGTAAAACCAAATAAATAAACAAAATTGCAATGTTTTTTTTCCCTCTACACCCCTAAATTTTTTTACTGCCCTGGTCTGACCACCTGGTCAAACTTTTCTGGGAGTGCCGCTGATTATGAGATGAGACTGACTTTTTCTACAGTCTGATTTTCTTGGGAAAATGTTGACTAAAAAGATTGTGCTGCATCTTTTTCACAACGAGGAGGATTTCACTTCCAACCCAAGGTCAGTTAGCACTAAAGTTAGCAATTCTTACCTACCTCTAAATATAAAGCAGCATGTCATAGGGCACCACATTCTCAAAGACTAACGTTGTTTGTGACATGTTGTTTACCGTCGCCTGATAACTGGAGGCATTGTTTCCACAGGTTGAAGCAGATATAAAAATATTGTAATTCTGGTTACCAGGTGTCTCAGGAACAGAGCAAATGCACAATAAACAAAGATTAAAGTGAAATGGGACGCAGCTGTCCCAGGTTCAATTCCCAAACCTTCTTCCTGCCCAATTACTAATGACCAAAAGCCACTAGTGGCAATAAATAATTTTTTTAAACAATTATAATTCATTTTTTCTCTCCCAATTACAATTTTTTTTCTCTATTTTACAATAATTATGTAAACTTTTCTTATTAAATATAGATTTCAGTTATAGTACTTTCCAGATGTTTTTTCTCCAGATGTCCTGATCCTGTCCAAACATTTTGTCACTTGAGCCAAAATAGAGTCAAAAGTCACTCACTCGCTTAATTTACAGAATTCTGTCTTTTGATCTGAATTATGATTTTCCCCCAGATTTTTGACGTCCAGTAATCCTGTGCTTCCACGCCGCGGTGCATTCATTACTGAGGTTTGAACATAAGAGATTTTCTTGATGCCAGCAAACATTTGTGTACCAAACAGGTTCCTGTTTTTCGCTCAGAGCAGAATGCGCCGCCGCTTTCTCTGAAACGGCTCAAACAAAACCTCCTCTGGGCTGTTCAGCCTCGCTGTGCAGGTGAGAAGCGATTTAACAGGTGGATTGAATCCAAATAAAAGCAGTGAGGCCGTTTTTGAAGCGAAGCGGCGCGGAGCCTCAGCGGAGGAGATCGCGTTTCTGTCACGTTCAACAACCCGAAAACGGGTGAGGAGGAACCGCGGAGATGAAAACCGTTCTCATGCTGTCAGATAAACAGAACCAGAACATCGCTCAGCTGTCGAGAACCGGGCGCAGCTTCATGCCGTCCTGCTGACTTCACACACGTTCACACTGAATTCATCTGATTCCAATCAAAGCTGGTCTTAAAATCAGCTCTGCCTTTATGGAAGCAACTTCATTTCTCACTGAAACATTTGGACAAATCAACCTTTAATTTGGGAATAAGTGGGAGAAAAAAATCCCCTGTTGAGAAATTCTTGAAAGCATTTTTGTTTTTATGCAAACCTTACAGTATTTCCAATGTGTTTCCATTTTGTACGTCCATAAAATTCTGTGAAAAATAACACAATAGCAAAAATTAGATTTTTCTTTGTCAGGCTCAAAATAGATTTTCTGTATTTCCTGGACTACGAGTCACTTTTTAAAGGGTTTTTGCTTATAGTTAGGTGTGGCTTTCATATGTTTTTTTTACTCTTTACACATTAAACGTTAATTAGGGCCTGAACTTTGAAGCACTAATTTCACTTAATTAATTAGCTGTTTTAGAAGGAGTTGAGAGCCAAATGGAAATATAAAAATGTACAAAATGTGAATTTTGCATAAAAGGACAGAGGCCCAAATGCAGCCTTGATGTAAATTTGACTTAAATTTCATATTATGTCTTCTGCATTCTTTTTATAACAACTGAAGGTAACACAGTTACTTTATTGTGTAGTAAAATGCCTGAAAAATGCATAAAATCACCACTTCAAATGTTTGAAACCGTCCAAACCTTTTCCTTTAACGAGCTCCAGAACTTGTCGAGCGTTTGTAACCTCTCCCTGCAGAAAGTGAAGTGTCGTACGAACATAAACACCCCCAGTAAACCTGCGTATTCCCGGCTGTTCTCCTGACAGAGAAGGAGGTGACCCATTTTCACTGATGGGAACAACCGCAGCAGCAGGAGAATCCTCCGAGAAAATCCCTCTGACAGCGGACAAACTGCCTGGACACTTTCTTCTCACCAACATTCAAACTCTTGTTTGTAGCCAAGAAACACATGAGAAACGCTCAGTTTGCTGCCTGAATGCATCACATGGTCTTGATCCTGCGTTCCTCTGAAGTCGGGACGTTCTGATGCGGAGATTTTGTTGGAGTAACTCCAGACCCGTGTTGGCGTTTCTGCCAGGCGGCATTAATCTTTCATGGACCTCTGTGGTGCGCCGTTCTCCCT
Organism: Poeciliopsis prolifica; assembly: GCF_027474105.1. Classification (NCBI taxonomy): domain Eukaryota; kingdom Metazoa; phylum Chordata; class Actinopteri; order Cyprinodontiformes; family Poeciliidae; genus Poeciliopsis; species Poeciliopsis prolifica. The sequence continues at coordinate 404,595 of NW_026562515.1, forward strand.
CTGCAGCCGCACACAGATAAGGAGATAATTACAACACTTATTTAAAGGATTGGGAAATAAAACTCTCCCTCCCAGCTGGTCGGCGGCCAGCAGTGACTCACAGAAAGACAAAAAGTTCTTTTCCACCCCGTCGTTTGTCTTTATTTCAGTTGGATTGCTTGTTTGGTTTTTTTATTATTATTATTTTGTCTGAATTCCCTGAATACCTTTAATAAACTGAGACATTTCTGAGAACGTTGGTTTAACCTGATATATTTTTATATCTAAAAATGTTTATTTTTATCTTCCATTTTAAATGAGGGAAGTAATTAGAAGGCATTAATTAAGGATGTCAGGCTGTTTAATATTTGCTTTGTTTAGCTGCTGAATCAGGAAAATTAGAAAGAATCTGGATTTATCAGTTTATTTCTATCTTTTGATCTTCCATCCATTTCTTCATTTTTACTTTTCGTCTAATCTTCCGTCTTTCGTCCGTTCCTTCGTGTTACCTAACCTTTCAGCGCGTCTTTCTGCTTTTGCTGGTTCCTTCCTCCCTACCTGCTACAGTTAGCTTGTTTATGATTTACTTCCTTTGGCTGTTTCCATCTTTCCCTTTATCTTTTCTTTCCTTCCTTCTCAAGTTCTAATTTCCTTTCATCCTACCCACCTTACCTAAAATAAAAGTTTCATACTGCAGCTTTAAATAAAATTGAGAGTCCCCATGATGGTGCCTCATGTTTGCCCAGGGCACCAAGCAGGCTTGGACCGCCCCTGCTGATGTGCAAATAAGATTTGTTCTGCTAAAGCTAAACAGTTACATATATACACTAGAATAGAACAAGAAATAGCTTTAAAAATTAAGTTTTAATGTTTATTTACTTGCGGTTTTGCTTCCTGGTGCTGATTTGCCTAATATTTGAGCCTGGTTGAGAGAAACGGGCCGTCCGCCACAGACCGGATCTCAGCACCAGTATTTCAAACGGGCTGATTGTTGTCTGGAGGGAAGGAATGATGGAGAGATTGGGGTAAAAAAAGAGAGAAGTATGGGCTGACAGGACTAGACTGGGGCCGAGCGTAACGTCTCCTCTGGGAGCAACAACCACCTCCATCCTTCCTCCTCCTCCTCTTCCTCTGCCCCCCGTCTCACTTGTTCAGCTTTTGCTCGCCTGTCAGTCTGTCTTGCTCCCTGTCTGGTCATCTCTGTCTCTTGTGGCTTGTCGTCTTTCTCCTCTTTGTACCATCCGATGTTTCTTATCATCCTGCGAACCTCTTTAATTCAGAAGATGGATCCTGCATGTTCCCCTCATGAGTCCTGGGTTTGTCCTCTACGTCTGTCCGGTTCTCCTCTCTTTCTTCTCACCATGACCGTCTCACATCTGTGCTTTAGTCTGATAGCCTTGTAGCACAGCTATCAGTCTAAGTTATTTGTTACGCATTTATTCAGAATCTGAAACATTTAACTGTGATAAAATAACAAAAACAGAAGAAATTCCTGAGGGACAAAGAAATTTTCACAGCACACACAAACACAACAAACAAATTAGAATATTGTTTCTTTTTTGTTGATGTTTAAGTGATAGCATACCTAGAAAGTTGAGTGGAAGGAAAAGATATGGTAGCTCAAAAAATACAATATTGTGAAAAAGTGACAACATATGCCTAGAAATTTGAGCAGAAAGAAAAACTTTAGCTTCTCCAAAAATTAGAATATTGTGTAAAAAATTATATATACCTAGAAAATTGAGTGGACGGACGATGTGGAATTATCCAGCAACTCAAAAATAAAAATTGTGTAAAAAATGTTATATAAACCTGGGTGTAAATAATAAACATAGTAGCTTAAAACATATCAATATTATGAGGAAAAAAAGTGCTTGGCAACATATTCATAGCAATACCTGCTGTGCTAATGCAATACTTTATTAAAAAGGAAAATACTTTTCAGAAGCATGACTTTCCTGTTCTAAAAGATAAATTGATTCTTATATAACATTGTAATTTTCAGTTTTACACGAATGAACATGAAATGAATCCTTATTTTTCTGAAATGAGTGACAAACAACTGAATTGTGAAAGAAAGAGGCCGACACGTTGGCCAGCAGAGGTTAATGGAGGACTCCTGGTTTCGGCTCCATTGTTTAAAGCTGCTGGTGCTGCTTACCTGTGGGCGCCACCTGGAAATTACTTCCTGATAAAAATAGTGTTCAGTCACAGACCTGGCCCACTTTATTAGCTGTGGAAAGCCTTCCGGGGTGGAAGGAGGGATGAATGGTTTAACAGGCTGATGGGGAGAGTCTAAGCCACGGAGAGAAATGAACTCACACACACTCACACACTTTCCTCCACATCCCCACAAACACACGGGTGCAGCCAGGTATAAACAATCTGACAGAGGCAGGCAGACATAATTGGGTCGGACTCGATACCCGGGACCGGCTCTGGCCAAACTCTCTGCAGCTAACAGGGGAAAGTTGAGCAAAGTCTAAACTTCCCTCAGATGACTTCAGGGATGCACACAGAGGAGAGACGGGTCCAGACCCACTTTGGAGGAACATGGCGCTTTAATAGATTGGAAACACCCACACCGAGCCGGCTCTTCAAAACAACACTGTGATGTGTTGTTGGGTTGTTTCAGAGGCAGATCTGGAGCAAACTGAAAAACTGGCTGAGTTACTGATTCAATGTGTGCAAAGCTTCACATTTTGCTAATGTCGGAAAAACACTTTTTTGAAGTTGCATTATTTTTGTTATATAAGTGAGAATTAAAATCTCATATGAATAAGTCAGTAAAAAAACAAAACTTACCACTTCCTGTTGTGTTCTTCACCGTTTCCACCAGTAGTAACATTTTGTATTTCCACTGCAGTTTTGTGAAATACACCGATTGTTTTAAATTCAGCAAATTTAGTTTTATAATTCCAGTTTACACATTTATGTGGTCAAATGAAACGCAGTCACACTTTGATTAACTGGTAGTTGGACTCTGCTGCTTGACTGGTTCTACTCTCTTTTTGCTTAATGCTGAGTAGTTTTTAGCTTGAAATTTAGTACTTAGTCAATATAAAGAAGGTTTTGGCCTTAAGTTTAGCTGCTTACGTTACTCAGACAACTTGTTGCTATTAGCAGTCGCTATTGTGACTCCAAGGACGTTTTCATGCCAGTAAACTGTTTCTATTGTGATCAAAACTGCAACATTTGTTACATCTTCAGCTGTTGACGTTGACTGAGAAACATGTTCCCCTATTCACCTGTGGAGGCGCTGCACCAAGAACTACTGAAGGCAACACTGAGCGCAACTTCCTTCTTCACAAAACGTAAACACAAATGAATCAGCGTTCGATTTTGCAGTTGTAGGATTTCTCTTTCGATATTTGGTCAAATTTCTACTGCTGACGTTTGTTTTGATTGTATTTACCCAGAATGCAATTTGATGTAGTCCACTTTCTGTTTTTGGAGCGGTTAAAAATGGGCCAGAGTTCAGTTGAAACAAACCAAGACAGAAGGTTTCAGTCTGATCCTCCTCAGAGTTTGATTACAGATTCACATCTCCCCAAAACGAACCAGACTGGAGTTTATAGGCTGCTGGGAATGCAGCCTTAGTCTGGATATTGGTGATAATGTTTAACCGGACCCAAAGGGAGTTTTGTTAGTAAGACCTTCCTGTTTGTTTTTTTCCTCTTTGCTCTTTCTGTGGCCCTTTCTCAGCTCTCCACTGGAGACTTGTTAGGAGACGGATGGAGCTCCTGGTCTGTAAAATGCCTCTGCTCACATGACTCTCCTTGAAGCAGACATGAGCAAGTGAATTAGAGGAAGTAGTGTGTAGTTATCTAGAGAAAGTAAATATGTTGGTCTCCAAAAATTACTTCAGAGTTATTGTGAGGAACAATAACATCAACCTTGCTGCCTTTTAATGGCTTTACTCAACGCCCTGAAAGGCTGGATTTAACTGCTACCAAGGCGTATTTATGGCACATTTTACACCGTCATTACAAAATGCCTGCCATAATGGTCCCGAGAAGTTCACAAGCTTTTTTTCCACCGTGAGCTAATTCCTGTAAGTGGACTGTTCTTCATCAGTTTTATACAGCAGCAGCTTCCTCCCTCAGAGAAGCAGTTAATTGGGATGGATGGTCTTTGGTGACGGAGAGAGTTACCACATCCATCATCGGACGGCGCTGTGTAGCTGAGAGCGCTTCGTTTGTCTGTAGAGACGGGCTGAGAGTGAGAATGAGAGCATGGATGGGCTCTCGGCTCGCGCTCCGCTCGGCTTTTTTATGGCTTTAAAAGTGGGAGACGAAGCTGCTCCTCTGATTTCAGCTGTTAGCGTCTATAATAGCTTTGAGTTTGGAGGATTTTTTAAATAAAAAAGTTAAGTCAAGTTCACTTAAGGGTAGACAACATGGCTGAAAAACATAAGCGTTTCGTATCAGTCGATGCCTATAATTATTGATAAGTTTTTTTTTGTTTTAAATACAGCCAAACTGGAGGTGTGATCGTTTTGTTTTTGTCCTTGTTTCTTTTTTTAAGCAGTTATAAAGCAAAACCTGAAACTGCTGCTGTGCCAGTTACTGAGCTGGTTGTTGCTAGGTAACCACAAAATGAGCGAGTTGCTAGGTAACCACAGAGCGAGTTGCTAGGTAACCAGAAAATGAGCGAGTTGCTAGGTAACCACAGAGCGAGTGAGTTGATTCCACCAACCTTAGCTGATGGGATGTTAGCTAGTAGGAAGGTTGAGCAGCTAAAGTCTTTCCTCTGCCTACATGTCCCAGAATGCTGTGCAGTTCTGGAACAAAGTTGAAATTGATCACATCTCTATGGCCACATATATTGTAATTGATACACATTTGTTTATAAAATGTTTATTTCAATCAGCAGAGACTTGGAAGTTGACTTGACTTTTGGAAAATATGACTTGTAAACATTTGTAGAAAGTATGAAGATGTTTTCCCATAAGCACAGCCGAACTATGGGGATCTAAAAGTGCCAGTATGTTGGCAACTTTGCTCTTGCTGGTTGTTTATAGATATAAAGTAAAGGTTCATGCCGCTGCAGCAGATCCTGTTTCATTCTCAACCTGCTGCTTTTGACAGCTGCTAAACTGGCAATTAGTCAGTTTCCTTCAATAGCTTCTTTTCTCAGAACAACCTGACACACACACACACACACACACACACACACACACACACACACACACACACACACTCTCTGTGAGGTCAGACCTCCCGCTCCTCCTCTGACCTTCCTCACCGGCTCTTTGGACGGGAGAAACGCCGCCTCCTTCCCTCTGAGTCAGCACTCTAGTTTCCTTTCCTTTGCTGTCTGTATTTCTTCCGCTCTTCTTCCTTCCTATTTTTCTTGTGTTTTTTTCCCCGCTCTTTCTGCTGTGCGGTGTTGTAAGTGTGAGGAAGATGCAGCAGCGAAGTTAGAGAAAGAGGAAGAGGGAGGGAGGTTTGGAAAATCCCCGAACACACGGCGAGGGTCAGGCGGGCAAGGTGAGAACCAGAGGACATCCCTCCATCCCTCCTTCGTCTCTCCTCCTCCTCCCCTGCAGCTGTTCTCATTATAAGTGTGTGTGTTTTCTGTCGACTCGTTTTCCTCGGTGTGTGTTTGTGTTTCAGGCTCAGATCTCGTTTATTATTCCGTCTGTTCCTGACAGACGCCGCATTACTCCATTTTCTCTGTGTCATCCAACCAAACCAAATGTCAGAGGTCACAGCAGACCGAGGACCTCTCTATCTCTCTCCCTCTCTCGCTCTGTCTATCTTTCTCTTAACCAAACGACTTCAAAAGGCAGCGAATGTCGACGGTTTTCATCTTTTGGTTCAAAGTTTTTCAAGATTTGTTGATCAACTTGCAGCAGTGATGACAAAGCAGATTGCTTTAGTCCTGGTTTTCTTTCTTCTAATTAATAAACAATAATGGCGTCTTTCTTCAGAGAATTGATTTGTAGCCCCCAGTGATGCTTCCTCAGCTATTTGTCCTCAATTAAAGTTGTTTTTCTGCTCATTTGCTCAGATAATAATCAGCTTCGCTGATGTTTTGTGAGTCTAACCTTCACCGTTGTCTGATTCTTATCCTGCTGACTGGAGCGTCGCTCACTTCCTGAAATGATCCCGTTTGTTTCGGCTAAAATCCTGCACATCAATCTGAAGCTTTGTGGTTTATTCATCAGATTTCTACATTGTTTAAGCAATTTGTGTAATGTAGAAGCATTGGATGTAGAGTTTCTACTGATTAAAGGATAACGTTTTATTTTTTAACCTAAACACTTGTTGAAATAATCTTCAACAAATGTATTAATCGATTTATCCGGAGTATACAGACACAAAAAGAACCATTTGGTAAGACAACAACACACCTAAAAATTACATATTTAGTTTGGCTGGGTTCAAATTGTGTAAAAATCTCCTAGTGAGCTTTTTAACAAACAAACAAAACTCTGGCCATGTCAAAATCAGAGCTATGTCTGTTTTAATGTTTCTTTTTACTGACATTTCACTTCTTAGATCGTTTAAAAAAGCCCATCTAAATTAGCTTATGCTATAAGAGTGGCTTGGCTTATAGCATGAGCTAAATTAGCAAATATCATTAGCTTATAGCTTATAATTTAGCTGCAAAAATATGTGGCTTATAGCTAAATCAACTCACAGCATAAGCTAGTGAAAAAGCACTGCCGTTTTAATCATTTTGTCGATGGCAATATGTGTCTGCCCCATCAAATAAACCTAATAAATAAAAATACAATTATCAACAGATTAGTCCTGCTGTATTGAATTTTAAAACACTTATTTTCTTACTTATTTGTGGTAAATTCCTGTTAAAGCAAACAGGCTAAATGATAGAAAGTAACAATGTACATTATGTGAATATTATCCGGTGAGTCCCAACCTGGTAAATTAGCTTTAGCTTCAGTTTTAGATGAAAAACCTGGAAGTTCAGAAAACAACCTGGAAGTTCAGGAAAAACAACCTGGAAGTTTTAGAAAGCGTCAAGAAAGAGTTAAAACCCTGTCATTAAAAAGTGCAGGCAGTTCTGAGCTCTTCATGCCTCCCGATGTCAGCCGCTGTGCTGAAGGTTTGGTGCCACAGGAAATGCTTTGACTACGTTGGATTGTGAGGAGAGCAGACAGCAGGTCATGACATCAGGGTGAGGATGTGATGTCATAGACAGGCAGCTGGCGGCCTCAAGCGTCTGCAGCCAGATTTATCTCTCGGATCTTCGATGTCCTGATTAATCTCAATCAAAGAGCAGCTCGGGAAAACAGCTTCACTGAACAGGGTTTTATGAGAAAGATGGCTTTGAAAAGAAATGTTTATACAAACAAACATCTCTGCTACGTTATTTTGATAAAAATATGTAAAGTTCTCAGTCACATGAACCTGTAAAAAATATTTTTCTCCTCTTCTCAACTTTCTGAGATCCGTTTAGCACCAAGCAGTGATCTAAACAGAACCTGGTCGTGTAAAATCTCTGGATTATTGGCTGAGTTTTGGAGTAACTATTTACTGAATTACATTTACATGAGTAACGTTTTTTGTACTTTTAGGAGTATTTTTACTTTTATTTGAGTCATTTTAATCTGAAGTATTTCTACTCCGACTTCTGGATTTTTTCCCACTGGATGAAAAACAAACATGATTTAACCCACAATTCCCCAGACGCAGACACACACCTGCAGTTTGTGTTAAACTTTCATCAGTTCTTTACTAAAACAAACTGATTCTGATCATTTTATCTCTCCTGATTGTGTTGTTTTGTTACTTGTATAAATAATTGTCATTTTGGTCCTTAAAATACCAAAAATTGAACTTAACTTTATATATTAGTCCGTCTGATGATACAATTTGTAAATATTAAATGCTAGATAATTTGATCAGTTGCTCAGTACTTTTTACCAAATACTTTTTTTAATTTTACTTGAGTAATTTCTTGGATGACTACTTTTTACTTTTACTCTGGTAAAAATATGTTGAAGTATTTCTACTCTGACGTGAGTACAGTATCTGGTGACTCTACCCACTTCTGTCAATACATAAATATTTGGTTCTGTGAAGTTTCTGCATCAACCCGTTTGTTCGCACTCTGTCACCAAAAACGCCTGGTCCGGTTTTTATTTTTCATCCTGATGCTTATTGACCGTTGGCAGAGATCTCGTGTGGAATCAATCCCCGCTCTGACTGAATGGGCGGCTGCTTGTTCAGCAGCGCCGAACGATGTCAGCCGGCGAAAATAAGACGAGGAGTCTGTTTGTGTCGCCACCGGAGACTAATCCGCTCTGCGTCTGGTTCCCCCCGCTCGTCCCTCATGTCGTTTTCCCGCCGTTTTATGGTTCTTTTCTTCCCCTCCTCCTCCTGTTTCTGTGCGGCCTGTCTGTGGGAGTGAGTGATGAGGGACGGAGAGGGTCCATCCGTCACCGCGGATGCTGCGCGTGTCGGTGTGTGAGTGTGTGTCATCTGGCGCTGGGTGGCCTCCCACTGATGTACGGGGGATCCGTCATGTCTTTCTGTCACAACAGCAGACATGCATGAGCGGCTATACACACCCCGAAACACACACACACACACTTAAACACACACAAAATCTGTCTCTCACTTTGCCTCCTAATTTAATTAACCAGTGTTTGATTAAACTATTATGTAACATTTTCCATTTACTTCAGTTCTCTTTCTCAGTTTCAGTGTGATTAAAGTTGACTTACTTATGTAAAGCTAAGTATTTAAATAAGGCAAACCTAAAGGATATAATTTCAGTTGGAACAAAAACAAATATCGGTTTTTGCAGCAGCTCTTAATACTTTTCTTCCTGTTGATGTATCTGTACAAAATCTTCTTACCATGTAATTTTGGTCAAATTTCCAGAGAAAATATTGCAGCTGGGATATTTTTTTAAAACTAATTATTTAAAAAAGGCAGCACAAAAGTAGTGTTAGCTGAAACAAGAGCTCAAAGAAAGACAATCATTTTGTATAGTTGCCCTACATACTTTTCTGCCCATCGATGCATCTGTTTGTCGTCTCTTGACTCGAAGTCAAGCTAAAAGCTAGCCTAATTCAAGCTAACATCTGTATGTCGTGCTCACAGATATTGGATCTTCATAGCAGGTATGTTACACACACACAGTATTTAGGAATAATGAAGCATCTGCTGTTGATTTGTTGATGGGGGGACCCAATGAAAATCTGCTTTGGGCTCCAAAAAGGCTTGGACCGGCCCTGCTGTGCAGCACTTTGTCATATGAGATTTTAGTTTAAGTTTCACTAAACATCGAGTTTGAGATGCTTGAAACTGTTCAAATGGACTTTAAAAACAACTGCAGTTTAGATTATGTCTTCGGAGGAAAACAAATAGACTTACTTCTTGTTTTGAGCGCCCCCTGCTGGCCACCAGAGGAACCATTGATAATAATGTCTGGGTTGTTTAGCAGGAGAAGGAAGGACAGGCAGAAGATGGAGGATCAAACTGGTTTGGAGTTCAGGATGTAAACGTGAGAGGACATTGGACCGCCTGTCCTTTGAGACAAACAGGAAGTGACCTGTCAAAACACTTCCTGTTGTCTTCCAGAGTCATCTGTGCAGACAGATGTGCATCTGTCTCCTGTGAGCCTGCGGTGAGAATAACATGTGCAAACGAGGCCTAATAGTGTGTTATCTCATTAAGCTTCACAGCGGCTCACACCAGGAGTCTAACTTTCAGAGCTGCTGGAATAAAAAATAATTTTCCAAATAGTTTCACACAGTAAGGTAAGAAACTTTCATATATAAAATAAATTATTTTAGTTTATTTATGTGTTTCTCGCCGTTTTTCTTCTTCCATGCTGTTTATTTCTTATCAGGTTTAGATTATTGTTATTTTAAAGAGCTTGTTCTTAATAATAATTTATGAATATTTATTTTAAGTGAGTTTGCTTTAAGAAGTATAGATTTTTTTTATTTAAGGATCCATTTCTAGGTCCGGCCGAGTTTTCTTTTTCTCCTGACTTTTGTGGGGAAAGAAATAAAAATCTCTGAAATTTAAATATTTTAAAAGGTTTTTCCCGTCGAGGAGCATTTTGTTGCTGAATAAAAACAACCAGCTGCGTTTTTCTATTAAGCATTTCTAAATTTAAAATATTCATTTCTTTCATTTTTCAACAGAATTGAAAATATGTTTTTATTTGACTATTTTTTGTTCTCTATTTTATTTGGCTTATATTTCAAGGGCAAGTTCAAATTAATTATAAAGTATGTTTTTTCTTCTCATACAGCACAAGAACTTTTTTTGTTTGCCTATAAAAGAAAACAATTTTTTTTCTGATCTCCAAAAGTCACAAATTATTGCAAGAACAAAATATCAGATATTTTTAGATTTATTTCAAACATTTTCAAGAAAAAAAGAAAGCTTCCTAGCTTGAAATGTCAAAAGAAAATGCTAGAAATAAAATCAGAAATTTTGAAATTAATGTTTTTTGAAAAAAAAATTGAAATCTGTTTTAAATTTTTAAAAATTTCATAGATTTTCTGCAGAAGTCTGCTCCTTTTTTCTTCCTACAACACAGCGATTTGTGGAGTTCATAGAGAATTGTCCTGTAAACAGATCGGCCCACCTCTTTTCCTTCTTCTGTTAATTCAACACAATTAATTTTTGAGTGCAGTTTGGTCAGGATCTGATGAATCTCTGGTTTCCCACACAGCAAACGCACCGCAGATATTCAGTTTAATTAACCGGATTAATCACTTAATGATCCAGGTAGTTCTTCGGATCGTGTAGAAGATATTGATCAGCTCTGCACACCCCCACACTGTGATAGTAATCTGATTACACTTTCCGACTCCGTTTGCTGTAATGGAGTTAAAGTAATGAATGGCAGAGAAACTAATGGATGTGTAATTAACGAGCGATGTAATTGTTTATGTGCTGTGAGTGGACGGACAGAAGGACGCAGAAAAGAGATAGAAATCAGAAAGATGGAGGGAAGGAGGGAGAGGAAGCAAACTCCTTGTTCAGGCGAATTTTCCTTCACATCAAGGCTCCAAATCAATCCTGCAAATTGTTTTGTTCCCCAACAAGGTTACCAAATGACGGGGAAACGGAGGGAACGTGCTGGAGAAGGAGAGGTGGAATAAAAGATGGAATACGTAACGAGATGGAGAGAGGATTGTGCCACGGTGTGACGGTCTGACAGAACCGGGTTCATCGTTTGTTTTGTGACTAAACGGTTCTGTTCGTTCACGCTGCGTACGATCTTGTTACCCCGTCGCAGTGAAATGTTTAGTTCATTTCCCTGTAAATGTTTTAGTTTGCTTCTGGGAGTTTAGTTCTTCATGCTGGAACAAACAGGGTGGTAGCCCAGGGCTGCAATTGTTGGGGGCGGCCCAGACTTTATTATTATTTTTTAAAATAAAAGTATATTTTTTTATTTGTACTTTATATGTCAGATGAATTGTAAATTATGAATGTAATTTTTATATTCATCAGGGAACGTATTAAGTACTCCACGCATCAATTCATGTGTAGATATAATTACAGAACAGCAAATTAAGGCAGAAGAAACACTTTCATAAATATATAATATATGAGAGAACAGGATAAAGTCCTAGTGACACTGTAGTTACATAGTGTTTTCTTTTTGACCATCAAATGTCTCTAATGAAACTGACATCAGAGCTTGTATTCAAATAATAATTCCAACTTCAGCATAAACTGTATTTCTGTATTTTGTGTATCTTTGATTATATTTGTTCTTCATTTAGTGGAGTAACTAAAGTATCATGAAACTTTACTCTAGTACTTTATAGTAAAATTAAAAAGTATTATGCAGTAAAGGTACATTTTTCCAAAAAGTTACTCATGTAGATGTAACTATTTGCTGTGACCTGTGACCTCTGTCGATGCGTTCTGGTTTGTGTGTCTTAAAGGAACACTTCACGCCGGAGTGTAAGTTTAAGGAGTGCGTCTTCGAGAACTACTACGTCACATACTCGTCCATCCTGTACCGGCAGACCCAGTCGGGGCGAGCCTGGTACATCGGCATCAACCGGGACGGCCAGGTCATGAAGGGAAACCGTGTCAAGAAGACCAAGGGTGCTGCTCACTTCCTGCCCAAACTCATCGAAGGTACGAAGCACAAACACAGTTATTTAGAGTTTTGTTTTTTTTTTTAGCTACTTATGTCAGTTTGACATTATTTTAGCGATGAAAACTGATATTGTTTCTAATGTAATGGCAAGGAACCAACATTATATCTCAATACTTATAACTATTAGTTATTAAAACAGAGTGAATGAAGCCGGACGTTTTCTGCCTGCTGTTATTATGTCAACGTATTCAAAGTTTAACTAACCCTGAAGTCTTCTGACACTCCGGGTTACAACAGCAAACTCAGGGAGCTAAAGTAACTCATGCAGGTTTGGAGGCAAAAAAGTTAACGAGGGATAATTACAACGAGGAAAAGTCAAATAACAAGCTTTAATTTCGTCCAATCAGGTGTGAGAATTTGAGGAACCCCAAAAAACAAGGAGTTGCTCAAATTCTCACACCTGATTGGACGAAAAACGGAGTGGCGTGGCCAAATGTGATGATGAGAGGAGCTGTGGTCGGGACGAGGGAATATACACTCGCTAGCTTATAAACTAGACCCTCTGGCAACTTTTTTATTAGAAAGATCAACTGGTGACATAAAGATTTTGAACAGGATAATTCAACTGCTCAGGCACCGTTTGACCCAAAATATTGCATAACTAAATAAAACTACGTAAAATGTCAAAATTACACAGAAAGGCAGAACCATAAGTAACCTGTTTAGACGTGTATTGCAGATCTTCGCCAGGAAACCAACAGTTCACCAGATCTCTGCCAGAATGTTGTTGATGGCTTGGAAAACACTGGGAACGATTCTGACTGGTCTAAATGGAACCAAACTGTCCAGTTTAACCAACAAATACTGAGGTCTAACAAGGTTGTGTTCGAACCTTTTCAGTTTTGATGGACTTCCTGTGTTTGTTTTCCCAACTCAGTGGCGATGTACAGGGAGCCCTCCTTACACGACGTCGCCGAACAGAGTCCGCCCCGAAAAACGCCCAAGACCTCCAGTGACTCGCCCGTGCTTAACAACGGCAAGAAAGAAGCTCAGTCCAAAACCAAAACCTCCTCCTCCTAGCACAGAGACGCGGCGCGGAGGACAGGATGGACGACGCGGGGCGGCGCTCACCAGCGGACAGCAAACCTTGACTCGGGATGTGGACCTGAAACGTCCGGGTGTTCAAAGGTCCATGCAGGGGGATGCTGGGAAAGGGGAAGTCCCCTTTTGTCTTCTACCACACCAGCCCTCCACCTCTACGGTCAGCTGAACTCGGGGTGTAATAGCAATAACTCAGTGTAGAGCTGAACAGTGGCCTAGTGTTTTAAAGCATGTCACCACAGCCTGTCTCACCAGCTGGAAGGACGCCCTCCGGCCGTCACGCCAGCGAGGAACCCTCCGGTCAACCAAATATCCCAGCAAGGTCTTCCTGGTTCCACCGCGACGGGTGCAACGAGAAAATCTGTCCCCCTGCAGCACATTCTTCACAAATGGGTTTTTATCTCCCTGCAGGGTTTTCAGCTAATGTTAGCTTGACACAAAGCCATGTTAATGTGAGGCTGTCACACTGTTTCAGTTCTGCGGCCATCTGCTGCGTCCACATCTTCTGTTTGCGTCAGCAACTTTCAAAGATGGCCTGAATTCTCATCAGGCTTGTGTGTAAATGTGTGTGTGTGTATATATTCCAGTGTTTTCCCTTCTTTTTCACTCACCTTTGGCACAATTTGATTAGTTTGTGACATGGACTCAATTTTCCACTCTGCGGCACAATAAAACTCCCTCCCGTCCCTCCGGCTCTGCTAATGGAGTCGGAGGCTGATCAGAATCTTTCAACCCTTAAACAAGCAGCCAATCACTCCCTCGACACACTCCATAATCACACACACACACACTCATATGTATTCTGTTGAACTTACATATGAAAATGATCTCATGACCATTACGATGACATGCATTCAGTCAGTGGCAGCAGGTGATGGAAGACATAATGAGTTGTAATGGAGCTGCTGTGATTGCGTTGCAATGGCTTTTCTTTTACACAAACCCTCCAGGGCAACATAGCATCTGCATGTCATTGCTGCCAAACTAAATATGCTGATTATTTATTTTTTTACGGATCTACAAACGCGTGTCGAGCTGCATATGCAAATTATCGGAAACACTGTCAAAAGGTCAAGCATTTTGTTGACCGTGCTCACGTCACTGAGCATGTTGGAGTCGGTTCAAATATTAGTTTTGTGGATATTTAATCCCCACATCAATCAGCTAGCGTCCATTAGAACGGGATGCTGTTTGATTATGCTGGTGATGAGAAAAATGGCAAGTCATGCAGCTATGCAGAAGGTTTCTTTTTATTAAATAGTTTAAGACAAAAACATCAAGCGTAAATAATTCAATTAGAGAAGTGGGTTGTTATTGTTTCAGCGTTTATTATCAGGGGACAACGGACAAATTCAAGGTGAAAATGATCAAAGGGGAGTCAAAGAAACTCAATTAAGCCAACAGCTCCCAAAACTCAACCTAATAATTATTTAAATGTAAGCTAATGGCCACCCTGAGTCAAGCTAATAGCTATGCAGTTGAGCTAACAACTGTTTAGTTGAGCTAACTGTTTTTGGAGTTAGCCCAGCTGCATACAGACTTAATCTAACAATTACTGAATAAGGGAAGCTAATTGCTACTCAAAGCTGAGCTAACAGCTACCTGAATTAATAGCTTCTCAGAGTCAAGCTAATTCATCAGAGTTGAGCTAATAACTATCCAGAACCAAATTTCTCAGAACCAAGCTAACGATTTTTCAGAGTTGAGCTATCAATCACTCAGAGTAAATCTAATAGCTCCTCGTCAAGAAAACAGCTAACCAGAGTCAAACCAACAATTTTCCAAGTTAATACTTACTCGGAGTTAGCAGTCACTCCAAGTTTAGCTACCATTTATTCAGAGTCAAGCTATCAGCTCCTAGTCAAGTAAACAGCTATCCATAGCCAAACCGACTATTTGTTTAAGCTGAGCTAACAGCTACTCATAGTTTAGTCTATAGCTACCCAAAGTCAAATTAGCATTTACTCAAAATTAATGCTACATTTATAACATGGTGCATTTCGGTTTGTAAACAGCCTCCAGGGGAAACGAGGCATTAGATTCAAGCTAGCATTTACTCTCAGACTCAAACTAGCAGCCCAAGGTCAAGGTGACAGCTAAACAATTGAGCTAACAGCTAACTAGAGTCAAGCTAACATCTACTTAGAGTGACGCGACAGCTGCTCAGAGTTTAGAAGTTGTCTAGTAGCCATTTAAAGTGGCACTAGGGACTAATTACAATCTTTCTAATAAAGACTGTTTTAGAATCTTCATTAGATTCCAGGACCTGTTGGAAGAAATATTTCCCAACTCTGAAACCCTTTGTCACTCTAATTGAGCAAGTTCTCTCTAATATTTTATTATTTATCCAACATTAAGAACCAAAGTTTCTTTCACATTCAAGGTAACTCAATTATTGTCATAACTGGGGTTCATGTAGATAAATTTAAGGGCTGGATCATGTGCATGAGCCTCAAGGGACGGCAGTGACTTTCTTTTTTATGGTCTTATTACGTTTTTATTGTCATCAACATTGATAAAGAAGTGAATTTTTTAGCAGTCTAGTTTTACAGTGTGGTAATAATGTTCAAGGTGATATTTCACCTATGTGGACTTGAAAAAGTGTTGAAACTGGTCAACTTTCCCACAAACTTTACTCTACATGACCTCCAGACATTTAAACATTATTAACAAAATTTAAAACTTAAATCTATACTGTTTATGTAGGATTTTACAAAAAATAAATAGATGTCATCAAATGGCATGATGGGAACTGGAGACATAATTAAATCATTTTTCCACATTAAACTTTCTTGGTACAATTTGATCAAAAGAGTAATTGTTTATAGCATAAAAGTAATGTATCATAGAAAATGAGTGGAAGTAAAGCAACGTAGAAGAAAAATAGATTGGGTAAAGGAGGCAAAAGGACATTTTATAGAGGGTAATTAGTGATGATAAGCAGAACAAAAAAAGATTGAAGAGGGAATTACTGCACTGGACGGACGCTCTTTTTTGCACGTTTCTCCTTCCATGCATAATCTTTTGCTCCCTTGAACCTGTAGTTGTAAATAATAATAAGTGATAACCAAATCAGGCAAAGCGCTGAGCTAAGTAATCTGCTACCTGGGAGATAAAGCTTTCCAGAGGAAATCGAGGGCAGTTCGGTGATGAATAAAAAATTAGAGAGGGAAATATATTAGGAGACAAAATGAGGAAGCAAAGAAGAGAGAAAAGAGTTTCATAATTCAGCATCTATTGATTTCTTTTTTTACTGCATTTAAAACCTATTTTAATTAAGCACCAGCTTTGGTTTGCTTGTGTTTTAACGCACGGCTTCTACGGATCTCTATGTTCAATGCTTTGCTAAGTAATTACTTAAATGTTTAATTAAATGCTAAGAATCATGTCCTCCACTTCATTAGGTTAGTATAAACTGGGTCTGGATAATGCTTGGTAGATATATGGAAATAATTAATCAAAATGATCGTAATCTCATTGTGAAGTTGGGAAATCAAATTTGCTTCAAGTTTGAGAAAACCTGCCAAAGGCTGAAGGTTTTGTTTCAGAGATTTATTTTATTTTAAACAAAAGTCGCATATCAAATTAAATTTACAGGATTTATCAGAGATATTTTATCCACAGACTTCAGATAAGCATAAATTTTTACCTGTAAAGACATTAATTAAACCCATGTGACATGTTAGCATTGCAAAGAATAATGGATATTACTAATAGAAATTAAAAATAGCTGTTTTGTTTAAGAATGATTTGCCATTAGCTTAACTTGTAGCTGTTAGCATGATTCTGATCACTTCGTTTAGATTGACTCTTGTTAAGTAAAAGGTAAGTTTAGCTGTTAGCGCCATTAACAGCTTAATTCTGACATAGTTAAAACTTAACTTTGCAGTTTCACATTGAACCACTGTTTACTCTGAGTAGCTGTGAGCTTGATGTTAGTTTAAGTAGGAGTTAGCTTGATTCTGGTTAGCTGTTAGTCTGATTCTGGTTAGCCGTTAGCCTGATTCTGCTCTCGCTCTGTTAGCTTTGAGCTGGACTGTTAGCTTAACTACAAGTAGCTGTTATATTTTGAGTCTAATTTTAACTCTTAGCTGGTAACAACTAAGAATCATGTCAAAAGGCCAAATTTTTAAGTTACTGGCCTCTCTATGTTAACTCTGCACTGTTCTGATTTATATTTAAAAGCTGTAATATATATAAAACTGCATTCAGCTTATTTTATTTTAAGACAAAGTGGACATTTTAAGCTGTTAATAGCATCATATATTAGCATTTAGCATAATGTAGATTCTTACCTTGAATCTAAAATCTCCAAAGGCTACCAACATTTCTAAATCTGGCACAAGTAATTTTTCAATAAACTCTTAAAATGATGCAAAAAAAAGAAGACAATGCGAATTAGCTGTGTTCCCGGGTTCTGGTTTGAAGCACATCAACCGGGCTACACAAAGCGTGACGCTACGCATGACTGTAGTAAACAGGAAGCAGAGGATGAAAACTAGCATGGACCTTAGAAAAACATAGAGTCCTTCTCCCTGAGTCGGAGGTTTGGACATTTTTCTGAGTTTTGTTCGTCTGTTCCACCAGCGGGTGGGACAGAGGAACAAGGTTCTCTACACAAATTATTCGGCAAAAAGCCAAAAACCATCTGAAGTGAAAGTAAAAACTTGTCTGCAAAATTAAAGAAGGTTTTTTGTTGTTCAAATTTTGCTGTCTCCATCAACTGACTCTTTAAAATTATAGATCAAATGGCGCCCCCTAGCTGTAATGCCTTTGGCCTTCCTGTTATCTACCGGTAGTTTCTCTCTCCCAGCTTGAATGAATCTCGTGCATTTCAGCAGTAAATACATATTTTTAAATATGTGACTGTGTGATTGGAGGGTTATTGATTTATTTTGATGATCACATCATGACACATTACTGGACCATGTGTTGCGAGTGGAGTGCATGATTGCATGAGCGTCGTTTTGCCTCCCTAAACCTTCAAGCGAGTCACATCATGTAAAGTTTCTCATTATTTACCACCTTTAGTGTCTCCGGGCTTCAGACTCCCAAAACGTTAAACATCGAGTTTGGCGTTCCCGTTTGTCCGAATGAAAGGAGTCGGCGTGAGAGGCTATCGAAAGCGAGTTAAATGATGTATATCTGATTCAGCCCCTCTCTTCACGCGCACCTCTCTCCCCAGAGACTCCCTTCACTCCTGTTTCTCTCGAGTCAGGGCCTCCCTCTGCTTACAGAGCGAATTGCAGCTGCAGAGAGGGAGGGTCACGCACGGCTTTTCTGTTTTCGAAGGACTCAGAGAGGCGCCAGCTTCCAATAAAACCCACCTTCCCTTTAACCTGGAGGCAGAGCGAATGTGCGAGACGCCTGGTGTGAAATTTTTGTAAACATGTGAGAAATTGAAATCAATACGCGCGGCTCCTTGGGCAGAAAGCAATAAAGTTCATTAACAAGGTGCAGCCACATCATCTGGAGGAAAAAAGTGTGTGTATTTATTGCAGCTTTTATTTTTTTCCCATCGCTTTGTCCCTTTCGGTGTGGCAGCTGTTTAAGTGTGCGTGCATTAGTTTGAGGTGGAGTCCCTCCGCAACATCTGCAATGCAGCAGAAAACACAAAAAAAAAAGAAAAGGAGAGAGAGAGGAAGAAAGAGGCTCTGACTCAGACCGACTTTTGGTTTAGCTGCTTCATTAAAGTGCTTTTATACTGGAATCCAGAGTGCCTACTGTCACATCCTGTGTAGCAACAGATTAACTTGACATGAATGCATTTTTAAGGCACATCTGCATCGCGCTCATCCACCAGGACGACGGCCGGGGAGGGACTCCACCTCTTAGCAGCTATCGCACTTTAATTTGAAACTTTTCCTTACCTCTGCCTGGGTGTTTTGACTATAATTTAAGGCAATATGGATTGTGATGTTGGTATTTATCGGTGGAATTACTGTGAATTGTGTCGACATTATAATTCCATGTTCAGTCTAGATATGTGTGATTTTTTTGGGGGGGGGTGTCTAAAGTCATGCTGATCTGGTTTTACTGACGTTTAAAATTGTGTGAATTTAACCTCAAGTGCACAAAAAGAAACATCAGGATCCTGTCTGACTTTATTTATCAAACCAGAACCCAGCCGAAATGGACTGAAAGAACCGTTAGAAGGCGTTTTCTGTGTGTTGGCCCACTTATTCAGTACGTTGAAGGTCCCATTGTAAAACCTCAAGGTCTGGAGTTTGACTGGACCATTGTGGCGCCTTGATTATTTTCTTTTTCGGCCATTTTGCTGCAGGTTTCTTGATTCTGGGACGATAGTCCTGTTTATGACCAAATTGTAGCATTAAAAAAGGAAATTACACAAGGTGCGTTTCCATTGCAAATATCAATATTCCACTAATGACGGAAAACAAACTCACAATTTTGGTGTTTCCATTAAATAAATGAAATAAAAATTACGTGAATAAGTTTGTTCACGCCATCCGTCACTGAAAAAACACGCAGCGCCATTATCCTTTAGAACCAAACCAACATGAACTGGACCAACTCTTGTTGGTTTCAAAACGTTGGGAACCAAAGAATCTAAAGGTTTTGGAACCAAACTGGGTTGGTTTGTGTTGGTTCCAAAGTGTTTGGTTTGGTACCACAATGCCGACATGGACATAAAACGTTCCTTTTGAACTTCTTCTTCGTTTATTAAATATAGCCAGTGTGGATCCTGTTGACTGTTTATTGTGTAGTCTTGAAGTTAAGAATGCATTAATTTTAAAAGCAGGTAAAGATAAAATAGTTTTCCTAATTCTCTTACATTAAAAGAGGGTGTACTTTCTTTTCACCATGTGTTTTCCCTCCACGTTGTGGCATATGTGAGGATGAAACCTTAACTTATAGAGGAAACGTTTCATACTGACCAATAGTCATCAGTCTGCAAACACCTTCTTCATGTTATTATTTTCTTTCAACTGTTGTGTGAGTCTTCCAGAGAAACCGTAAAGAAATCACTGCAAATGTTTTGTTTCAATTCCCGTCTTCCAAATGCAAAAAGAGTGCTTCCAGTTATCAAAGCCACAATGAGACTATTTTTATATCCTACTGGGGCAAAAAAGTACATATATCTAAATATATTCCTTCTATATATGTGTATCCATGCAAGCGTGCCGGGGGAAACGGGGCGACTCTTCCTGTTTCCAGCTGGGTGGAAAAACGGCGCTACTCTCTGCCATCCAGACCTACAGATCATTGGGGAAAAAGGAGCTAAAAGGGGATCATAGAGAGAGCCCTGGAGCTCAGACTGCATCCAAGTGGAGGGACTGTGAGCATGCATGCGCTGATCATTTACTGGACAGGAGTTACCCAGTATTTACTCTTTGACCCCCTTTAACCACCTAATCTTCTTCTCACTCTCTGCATTTGCAATATGATCTGTATTTATTTCTATGATAACTTACACAAAGTCAACGGAGATGTATTATTGGATATAATTGAATAAAACAAACTAATATATTTGTATGATTGTAACACTTGTATCTGAAGAGTTTTTTAATGGGGAGGTTAATGGGATTATCATTCTGGTGACATATTGCCACTGTTTATCGTAGTACTATGCAGTAAGTAATACTTTCACCCGCCAGTTTTTTGTGATTCCATTATGGCGGAAACTTAAATCAACAAATTCCTGAATTTTTAAGCTTGACTGCATTTTAGGGACACTGTGGGCAACTCCAGGCTACGAGGGACGGCCTTTTAGATGTATCTACTTCAACACACCTGAGTCACATAATGAGGTCATGAGCAGGACCCTGGAGAACTTTACTGCATTTAGGAAGTGATTCAGCGACTGGATTCAAGTGTGTTGAACCAGGGAGGCGTGTAAGAGGTGCAGGACAGCGGTCCTCGAGGACCAGGATTAGCCAGCCACCCTGGAAAAATAAAAAAGGAAATGTACATTTTTTGTCAAAAAACTAAAATTTTGATATTAACCACAGAGATTTTTTTAATCTGAAAATCTCAGAGTATGAAAAATTGGAAAATTTTGCTTTTTGGACATTTTTGTAAAGTCGAGAAAATATTTATTTTTGAAACTAAAAACTTTACAACATTTATGAGATTAATCTCAAAATTTGTGACGTGTTTCCCTTCAAACTTTTGACTTCTGTCGAAAGTGAAAAATGTCCTCGTTTTATGTCGAAAATTTTTGACTTTTTCAAACAAATTTGCATATTTCTTGGTGGAAATTTACTATTCCTTCTTTTGATTGTTTTTGTATAGACAATGGCTTTAATAGGCCGTTGTATTCATGTGCTAACGAATCGTGAGTTTACGCCAAATTAATACAAAAAATAAGTATTATTAATTAAAATAAGTTTAAAACGTCGGGTTTCAGTGATGTTAACTCCCACCTGCAGGTGGCAGTGTTTCTTCTAATAACCTGTCTAGGATTCGTCACATACAGTGATCTTCATGAAATACAAACAGCAATGGCGTGGTGTCACATTTCAGGATTTATCCTTTATGATTAATAAAAGACTATGTGCCATCTGTCCCACTAGCGTTAGCCTCGAACGTTTGTTTTGGTTGCATTTACCCAGAATGCCCTGCGCTGTAGTCCACTTCCTGCTTTTGGAGCGTTCTCCGGTCTGCTTGTTATCCACATTCAAACCGCAGAAAAGTCGAGCAGACAGCGATAACGTAAGGGTTGTTTTGGTTCTTTACAATTTATTGCTTTATTTTAGGATTTAATGAACATTTTCACTTCAATAAGAAAGGCCTAATATTGCGTTTTGAGGTTATGGCTAGCTAGCTAATCATTAGCTGTAAGCTACTAAAACGCTGGTAACTTTAACACAGTCTTTGGATAGTTATCCTAACCCAGTGTGTGATTACATTATTTAGAAGAAACTGTTTATTTTTGAGCCGTCTTGACGCTCAGGTCGACTTTAGCAGACTGAAGATCTACGGCTGGATTAGCAGCACATCCGGGTCCCAACGTGCCCTGATATCTGTGTGTGTGAAGCCACTACAACACAAGAACCAATGCAAATGTGCGATAAGGAGCCCAGTTTGGCTGCATGAGAAACACATTAGGAGGCGAGATAAGTCCTGAAAGCCGCTTTGTCAGTAAAGACCATTTATATTCTTCCAGGACGGAAAGTGCAGCTGTTTACAAACAGGTCACTGCTCACATTCACAGCAGTCTTTAAAGCTCAATTATTTTACTTTACAAGAATATTTATCTTTATATTCTTGTTGAAACTGTCACTAAGTTGTGACCGTTTGGTGTAAACAGAGTTTCCAAAAACTGTACTCCAGTAAAAGTAAAAATACTTCAACATATTTTTACTTAAATAACAGATATCTGTCCAATAAATTACTCAAGCAAGACTACAACGGTATTTGGTCAAAAGTTTACTGAAGTGCAGATGACATGATCAAATATTTAACGATAAAAAAATGCATCATCAGATGTACCAAAATATAAAGTTAAGTGGAAATTTTGGTATTTTAAGGGTGAAAATGACAATTATTCATATGAGTAACAAAATCAAGCAAAGTAAAGTTTATCAAATCATTTTCTTTCAATAAAAACTGATGAAACGTTAACAAAACTGCAGGTTTGTGTTTGTTGAATTTCTGGTTACAACATGTTTGTTTTTCATTCAGTGGATAAAGAAGTTTTACTCTTAAGAGTCGAAATATTTTACAATAAAATTACTCAAGCAAAATTAGAAAGTACAGCACAATAAAAAAGTTGAAACAATCGAGCTCCTCTGGCTTCTCCCATTGCTAACTAGAAACAACCAGTCATAGCCAGGAGGCGGGTCTTAACGCTGTCAATCAATCTCCCTTTGTCATAAATGCTAATGGTAAGCTGTTTCTCCTCCTTGAGCACGTTTGTAAGGACATGCACAAGATTGATTGACAGCACTAAGCCCCTCCCCCTGGCTCTGATTGGTTGTTTTGGTTTTTAGCGGTTCATCAGATGGAAATGGTAGGTCAATAACTAAGTGGAGGAGATCATAAGAAAACATATTTTTTATGAAAGTTTAACCAAATACATAGCTTCAAAATATCACTTGTAATTTTGTTAATTAAGCTGAAATGATCATTTGTTGCAGATAAAAAGTTTTAAGTGAACCATTTGTGATTCTGAGTTGTCTCCTCCCTCCTGACCACAGATGTGCTGAGTGACTCTGGCTGCTAGCTGTTAATAGTTACCTTCTTTCATAATTAAATTGGCCACGGGCCAAATGGCACAGACAGCAGATCGTAAATTAAGGCTGAGTGGATCGGCGAAAGATGAGCGTTAGAGCAGAGTGGCGTGAAAAGATGAGTGTAGGAATGTGTTAAAAGAAGAGAGACGTTTCACTTCATGAGCCTCGAAGAATGAAACCGCATCTGGCAGGAAAATCTCATCAACTCTGTTAGGAAAGCAGACAGGTAGCTTTGGTGTTTCTGTAGCTAACATTCATACTTTTATTACTCAGATTTTTTCTGGTGTTTAGTTGAATTACAAATATTCTGTCAGATAATTCAGTCAAATGCAACTGAATACAGTGTTAGGGAGCGAATGGATGAATGAAGGTGCCATTTTTGGTGATTTCAGTTCTGCAACAAATTGCAGAAGACGTTTAAATAAGAATTTAGGAACCATCAAATGTTGAAGTTAACCAGTAGAAAGAGGAGAAAAAATTCCTTTGGCCTCAAATGAACTGATTTTATAAGAACAGGATTTTGTCACTTTCTTTCAAAAATGCTTTCTGACGTTAATCAACCTGGTTCTGCTTATTCTAAAAACATAATTATAAAAAGTCAAATACATAATAAATGAAATAATTATACCATAATTGCAAATAAAAAATCTTCATATGTGTCCACCAGGGCCACTCAAAAAGCATCCAGGAGCCACAAACGGCCCCCGCGCCACACTTTGGACACCCCTAAGTCAGAACAAGAGCAAAAATGTCCCTCAGGATAGTAGAGATTGCTGGATTTACTAATTTACCAGTGGAAATCAGAGGCTAGTCTTCGTTTTGATCGTTGTACCGTTAAGTCTTTGCATTGTACGCTGGTTTGGGTCCAACATGCCTGACCCACATAGGCCGGGAGCCCCTCCCTCCTCGGGGTAATCAGACACGACCAGTTGTCCAGGCGGGCCTGACTGACAGACAACAACAGCTCAAACCGGCCAAACCAAACCCAGCTTCAGAAGGCTCTCCTCTGCTGGATCAGAAAGGAGAAAATCTAAATCTGAGGAGTTGGGTTAACCGGTTTGAAGATCCAAAGGTCCGCCATGGAAAACCTGCTGAGCAAGTTGCTGCTAGCATGTTGCTTATTCGGCCTGAGCGCGTTAGGAGGTAAGACACATCACAGGACGAACTCAAACTGGAGCTGTGGTCAGGATATAATTTATATAGAGACCAAAACAAAAAGTATGGAATGATATTGTTGCTCTACTGTAGTTGATTTCACAGAAAAACTAAAATACCAGATATATTCTGATTAAAAACATCCCAAAAATTTATTTGGTCTTCGTTCCCAAACTTCTCACCTTCAAAATAAAAGCAGCATCAACGTCTGACCCTGACAACCAACAGCAGAAGAATATAAACAATAATAATAAACAACAACTTTGCCTCAAACTCTGCTAAAAATGTTAAACGGTAACATTGTTTTAACTTTATGGCAAATACTGTGTTAATATCTTTCAGTTTTACTAAATAAACATTTTAGTTTCCAGATGCTAACTCAGACATGCTAACGTGCATTTGTTTGGCGAGGTGCACAAAACTGATGGCAGGTTGACTCCAGCTGTGTCTTGATTACAAATGTCCACAAAACTTTGTCTGCATGTTGAATAAACATAATTTCTTAATTGAGGTGTTTCCTTTAATCAAATGCATTTAGAATCACATGTGAATAAGTTTGAAGAAGTTATTAAAAATGTCTCCTAACCACTTCCTGTTAGGAGATCGTTGTACCGTTAAGTCTTTGTTGTCGTTTCTTTGTGGTTTCCACCAGTAGTAACATCCAAGTGTTGTTGATGTGACTTGTGGTGCGAAAAAATGTTTGTGTATCAGTTTAGTGAAATAGTACAATTTTATGCACCCAAACAATCCTGACACCAAAACATTTTATTCCAAACTCTCCATTTAGCAGTTTTATTTTTAAAATGTGCAATTATATGAGCAATAGAAACGTACGGAGCTAAATTGGGGTCATAAAGTTTGTTCTAATGAAGAAAAAGAATGGAACTACAAAAATTGAAAAAAACATTTAAACTAATTAAAATATAAAATTAAGATTTGAAACAGATTTTTTATAAAAAATAAAGACTGAAAATAAAGATTTGAAACTTGCAAAAATGTTGAAACTAAAAAAATAAATAAAAAGTGAAAGTTAAGATTTGGAACTGAAAACATATTTTTGAAACAAAAAAATAAAAACTTAAAGATCTGAAACTGAAAAAATTTTTTAAAAAACCTAAAAAATAAGATTTGAAATTGAAAAGACTAAAGATCAATTTAGAAAAAAAAAATTTTAAACTAAAAAAAAAAATTTTTAAACTGAAAAAAGTGAAATTAAAATAAAACCTGAAAGAAAATATTTTAAACTGAAAAAAATGTTCAAACCTAGTTTTCAGACTGATGACGTTATACCATCGAACGAACAGAGAAACCATACTGATGTAATCTGAGGGCCTTTCTTCAGAAATTGATAATTTTCTTGACTTCAGCTGATTGATGGACCTCCGATGAAACGGTGTAAAACTCTTCTGACAATGACGTCTAAATCAAACTACTGCTGCCAGTTAAATGATGCTCATCACCTCCTTCAGTCTAAAGAGGTACAAATAAGTGAAACACACTTCATGTGAATCCTCACTAAAGAAACCAGAGCTTGTTTTCTGATTTAAAATCCAGGGTTCTGGTTGTTGCTTTGCATCTAGTCCTGGTGTTTCTGCGTTAAGCAGCCAGTCAGAACCTCCTTCTGTCTCCAAGCAGCGTCGCCTCCCTGTGCCTCGCTAATAGCGGCGCCTTGCTGGGTGATTGTTGTCATTTATTCCTGTCAGGTCAGATTGTGCTGGAGCCACAGCGAAGCCAAACGTGATGGATGCCACGTCACCAGTGCCACTGATTATAAATACTCCTAACCTTCCAACACCAAGGAGGAAATGGGGGCGACTTGTGTGCAGAAATTCAGTTTAAAGGGAAGAAATGTGGTTTTAATAGCGCAGCACTGAAATCATCAAAGATCCTTCAGTCTAAAATTACGGCACAGGATTTAAAGCCAAATGATCAACTATTCTGAGTTTTTAAAGATCTGACTTTTTTCTCTGAGTATTGGAAGGAGTTCTGTTATTAGTTATATACTGAAATATTTAGTTAAATATTCAAAAATCTCATCAACTGACAGTTAAGTTGGGTTGTTTTATTTTCTCTTGCAGCTACAGTACGTAACTTTCATTTGAAAATATTTGTTTACATATTTGTTGAAACTGCCTCCATATTGTTACAGATAATCTGTGAGGAAAATTGTCTTCTCAGCTTTCTCCCAGTGCTAATTACAAACAACCAATCAGAGCCAAGAGGCGGTCTCAGCGCTGTCACTCACCCTTTTGCTTTCAGCTAAGGTACAGCTAGTTGGGAATGCTACGGCTAGTTAGCATAGCTACTTTGATGGCAGTTAAGCAGTTCTTTTGTAAGAGTAAGTTCTTTCTCCACCATTTTCACATTTAGCAGCACTTTCAGGAGGATGATTGACCGCACTAAGTCCCGCCTCCTGGCTCTGATTGGCTGTTTTTGGTTGGGAGTGGTTCGTTTCTTCAGGGAGGAGGTGGAGGAGATTGATCTGTCACAGATTGTCAGCATGGTGACAGTTTGACAAATATTTTAAAAAGTAAAACATTTTTATAAAAGTCACATATTGTGCTTTTAAAGACGTCTTGTTTCCTGGTAACCGTTGATACTTTTAACTCTGTCGTTCTTGCGTTTTCTTCCACGTTCTCCGTTGCATGATGTCTTCTGCTCTTTGTGTTGCTGAGGCGCTGCGGAGGCAGAGCAGGCCTTGATGAAGAAAGTCTTCACTGATTACAACCTGAAGGTCCGGCCGGCTCGCACCCCCGAGGACAGGGTGGTGGTCCGCGTGGGGATGATCCTCTCCTCCTTCGTTGGGCTGGTGAGCCCCTCTGATGTCGCTCCAGCTGTCTCGCTAACATTCCTGTTTGTGTTTTAAATAGCAGGTCAGGCTCAGAAAGTTAGAGACAGAAGAACTTAAATCGTTTCAGCTTCCAATAATATTTTTAGAACCATCAATATTATGATGTTTTGGACTTTTATTGTGCTTGTCTGACAACAAGACTCATATTTTGAACCTTTTCAGTTACATTCGAACGCAAATTATTTATTTTTAACTCAGATTTTGTTGCAGTTTTTCACATGTTCTAAATGCCACACTGAAAGTTTTTAACTTGTTTTGCAACTTTCTACATTTATATAATGGATCAATTTAGTATCTGCACATTAGTGACTTTCTCCATCTATTTTCATCTTGCAAACTTGAATTTATTTTAGGGGTTTTTGGTATGATTGACCAACAAATATATGGAGACTCGATCATGCCACATTCCACTAAATAGATAACCGTTTTAATAATTATTTAAATGGGTAATTACAGAAATAATTTATAAAAATATAGAATTAATTATGTGCACCTCAGTTAAATATATTGATTTCATTTTAAAAACTGCATATTATTTCATGTTTCCTTGCTGACAACTTTCAAACGTAATGGGCGGGATTACGGGAAACCCAGACGTCTGATTGGCTGCTTCAATCAACAACTTCCTGCTAAGTTTGTTACGACTCTGAGGTCAATTTTTTTTTTTTTGCTCCCATAATTTCACAGGATGTTGAACTTAAAACAGAAGTGATTGGCTAACAGTTTTTTTCTTCTTATTATTAAAACACCTTGGTTTTTGTCTTAAAGGTGCAGTACGTAACTTTTATTTAAAAAAATGATTTTTGCATGTTCGTTAAAACTGTCGCCATGTTGTGACAGTATAATATCAGACAAATTATCTGTTAAATGATCACTTTACTCCATCTAATACTGTCTAAAAACACCAAAACAACCAATCAGAGCTGGAAGGGAGGTCTTAGCGCTGTCAATCATCCTCATGTACTCTCTGCTAAATGTGCTGATAGGGGAGAAACAACTTATTGTTACAGGAAAACTGTTTATCTGTTGTCATTTGTAGCTATTCTAATTCAGAATGGACTTAGCCTGCTGCAGCATATTAAGGAGCGCACATGGGATTTTGATTGACAGCGCTAAGCCCCGCCTCTTTGCTCTGATTGATTCTAGATAGCACTGGGGATTCAATTCCTTTTCTTTTTCAGATTATCTTCCAAACTGTCATGACATGATGAAAGTTTCCATAAATACATAAAAAAAATATTTTTAAATAAAAGTTACATACTTGGCAGAGAATATGAAATGTTTCAGATTATTAACTTGCTGTTTCATGTTTCCTTTCAGAATATGAAAAATGAGGAAATGAGCACCATTGTTGTCATGAATCTGGTGAGTTTATTTGCAGTTCAGCTCTGTTTGTTGGTCCAGAACTGCTCGGTAGTTTCTGGTTCTGGTCATATTTTACGGTTGTTTCCATGTTCAGCTCAGAACAGAATAGTTGGAATTCACTAGGCAGAATTAAAGCCTACGCAAATACTGTTATTTTTATGCAAATGCAAAGAAAATCATCCCTGAGGACTCAAATTAAAGTGGTGGATAAATAAGAAGAGGGAGAAAAAGTGATGAAAATACAAAATGCATCACATTTGTACTGAATGGGCAAAGTTTCTGCCTGCTGTTTCCTTTCTTTTTGTTGCTGTTTCTATTTTTCTAACAATCCAAAACTTTCTGTTCTTACAGGAGTGGACGGATTATCGGCTCACCTGGAAACCCAAGCAGCACGATGGGATTGAGGTGCTGCGCGTCCCGTCTGGGAAGGTGTGGCTTCCTGACATCGTTCTCATCAATAAGTAAGTAAATCAACTTTATATTCGTACTTTGGTATAAATGAAATATGAATGAAATGAGCTCACAGTTGCCAGATGTTGCCTAGCAGAGGTGATGTCAATGTAATTAAGAAGCAAAAGGACAATCCCAAAAAAATCAAAGAGATAAGAAGTCTCCAGCTCAAATCTGAGTTTATAAGGTGAAGATGGAAATGGCAATATGTCCAATTAGAAGGAGAAAATCAGGTGAAATGTCAAGGAGCAGCAGATTGGAGACCTCGCTAACCAGCATCCTACCCAGAGATTTAAAGGCTTCCTGTAGAAAGCCCTTGGCAAATGTGAACAAAACTGTTCATATTCATGAAGATAAAACGCTGTCAGATGGGACTGAACGATATAAAAGAAACCCTTCAAAGGCGAAAATACGGATCTCTGTAGGAATAGATGCTTATTTTCTTCCAAACCTTTAAAAAAAAACTAAAACCAAGCAAATAAAGTAGCTCAATATTTATTGGAGATAAAAATCCTTGAAAGGGATGAATAAATGAGTAAATTTCCTTCCTGATATTGGTCAGGAATTTTGTGACCAATATCAAAAATCTGACATTTGAAATTATAATTTTTTTTGTCTTCTTTTTTTTCTGAGGTTCATCTAAAAATCAGATTGTTTTTTATAGCAAATGTCATAATTTTTCCTAGAAGTTTTTTCCACAGTGACCCAAATGTAGATTTTGCATGTTTGCAGTATTAAAATAAAGACATCTAGTTTTCAATTTCTTTTGGGCTCAATTGAATAAACTTATTTTTAGTAATCAGGATTTGGATCAAATTCTTTCAAAACACTCGCTATGTTTAGCCAAGTTTAAGGAAGAATAAAAACTGATTTCGGTGCAACAAAGTTGGCTTGGTTACAAAAACAAATACATTTTGTTGTACTTCACATTTTCCTGTGTCAGTCAATTAGTAAATTTTTTAAAACCTGATTACAAATTAAAAGTCCCCATCTGCATCTAAAGGTCAAATCTGTAACAATTTTGAATTGCAGTTGGGGGCCGCACAAAATCATCCCAAGTGCATCAAATGGCCCGTGAGCCTCACTTTGGACACCATTACACTACAGCATTCATTCAGTGAATAAACCTGCATGAGAATTCATCAAATTAGAGACTCAAAGAGCAGAAAGAGGAGGCTTTCTGTTCCCAGTATCCCAACACATGCGCATGCCCCCATTAACACCACTGTAACTGTCCCCACTGCTCCATTTATCAACACTTTATAGGCAATTAAGCAGCACGGATCTCTAATAACTGGGCTGATGGCGCCATTCAGCAACTTCAGCACACAAGGCTTTTATTTGGAACATCAACACACAAATATCTGCATCAACAAAAGCCTTTGTGTGGTTCCCAACATGGCTGATCAATACTGCTCATTTCAACAGCGCCGTCACAGATAGCAGGGTTTTATTTGGGCCAACACAAAGTCTGCTCAATTACCTGCATCATAAAAGCCTAAAACTGTGTACTGTGAGAAGGTTAAATCAGTCTCTAATTAGCTTGATGTCTCAGTTGTGAGTTTGTCTGCCAGGAAAGCTTTGTGTACATGATCCACCGTTGGCCGGCCTAACTGCTTAGCTAATGTTTGGTCTTTACTGTTTACGCCACATAAAATGTTGTGATGTTGGGTCAGAATGAGGCTACAGCCAACAGGAAACTCGGAAAGAAGTTTGTAACAAAGAAACTGAAATCTTCTGTAACCATGTTGGAAAAGCTACATTTTATGTTAATTAACCACAAGATGAATATCTACATTTTCATGATGTATAAAGTGGTTATTTTTAATAATCCGTTTTCTTTTATTAATTATCTTGTTTTTACATTTCAGTAGAGTAGCTGAAAAAAATAAAATATTTCTCATGTGAGTCAAGGTTCTAGCGACACAAACCCAAGCTAACTGGTATTCAGATCAAAGCTAATTGTTCTGTAAAATCAAAGCTAATCGAAATGACTAAGAGTTGAGCACTGAAAAAGAGTAAGAATAAAATATACTCAGTTCATTTTAAATAACTGCTTTGATAGAAATTAAACAGCTAACCAGAATTAAGCTAACCACTGCTCAGACTGAAGCTAACTAATATCTAACTTAAGAGATGATAACAGTTAATCAAAATTTATCTAACAGCTACATGAAGTTTAGTTAAAAGCAACAAAAAGTCATGCCAGTCACAGAAAGGAGTAACAGGGGCTAAGCTAACAACTAGCCAGAGCTAAGCTCACTAGTGCTCAGGGTGAAGCTAACAGCATTTAGTACTAAAGCTAACAGCTAATTAAAGAGATGCTAACACTTAGTCAAAGTTCATCTAAAAGTCACAAACAGTCATGCTAGTCACGGAAAGGAGTAAGAGAGACTAAGCTAGCCAGATTTAAGCTAACCAATGTGCAGCTAACAGCTAATTAAATAAATGCTAGCAGCTAATCAAAGTTAATCTTACATCCACATAAAGTTAAGCTAAAAGCAACAGTCATACTGGCCATTAATAACAGCAACTAAGCTAACAGCTAGCCAGATTTAAGCTAACCACTTTCCTGAACCTTCAATGTTGGTTCACAATTGCAAATCATAAAGATGCAAAAGCAGTAAATGTTTTCTTTGTGTCTCTGGTTTCAGTAATGACGGCGTGTTCGACGTCGCCCTTCAGGTCCACGTTCAGGTTTACAGTAACGGCAGGGTAACATGGACGCCCCCCGCTCTCTACTGCAGCTCCTGTGGAGTCAAGGTGGGCGGACATTGTTTTCCTGTTGTTTCCCCTTCAGTTTGTTCACTTACACATCTGTGATTGTTTGTTTTTTCTCCAGGTTACATATTTCCCGTTCGACTGGCAGAACTGCAGCATGCAGTTTCGCTCTTACACATACGATTCGACGGAGATTGACCTGCAGTATGCGAGAGACTCGAAAGGCAAGGAGATCAAGGAGATCCAGTTGGACGGAGGCTTCAGTGGTGAGCTTCAAAATGTTCTTCCACGTTCTATCAACGTGTCAATAGAACTTGTATTTTTTAATCAATATCAATGAACAATTGATTGAAAACCAGCTCCTTTGTTTTGTACTTGTTAGTTGCATCTTATTTCAAGTGTACTAGGAACCAAACCAAAAATACTTGGTAATATTTTGTATTTTTGCAGTCTGTTGAAGATTACCAAGGTGTCTTTGAATTAAAATGTTCCTGTTTTAATGCTTCTTGAGAGAGTGGCGAGTGGTACATCAGACACAAGCCCAGCAGGAAGAACATGAACGACGGCACGTACGAGGAAATGACTTTCTACCTGATCATAGAGAGAAAGCCTCTCTACTACATCATCAACATCATCATTCCCTGCATCCTCATCACAATCATTGCCATTTTCAACTTCTACCTGCCCCCCGATGCAGGTAAACACTTTTTACTCTCGGATACTTTGGAATATAGAGGAATTCAAGGTCAACTCAATGATTACAAGAAAGTCCAGTTTTCAGACCTAATAATCAGGTAGATTTAGTTTGATTGGGGACCAAAATTGCAACATCTGGACGGTTTTCAGCTGCTGTGGATTTCTTTCTCAAACATTGGGTTTGAGTGGTGCTAACTCCCACCTGCAGTCTAACTTGATGTCAAAGTAAAGGTTGCACCTTTTGCACACATTGCAATGCAGGTAGTTTTGAAAAATTATTTTAAAAATTCAAGAAATATTTTCCCTCTGAAACAAAACAACGTAAATATAAATTGAACTCTTAATAGTTTCATGGTGTTTTGATAGTCCATTAGATGCAGTTCGATTACAGATCAAAGTTGTAACATTTGTCACATTTTCTGCTGCTGAGGCTTTTTTTCTCACTGCTTTGTTTTAAATAAACCAAATTAATTGATGTACATGTTCCCCTCCTCACCTGTGGCGGCGCTGCACAAAAAAAACACTTAAGGAAATGATGTGAAAACCTCTGAAGAAGACAAAGTACCGTCAGATTTTAGCTGTTGTAGGATTTCTCTTCTGTCTTAAAAGACCCTACGTCATTTCTCCCTCGAAGAGCACTAGGCTGGCATGTTTGTTTTGGGTATATTTACCCAGAATTCCCTGTGTTGTAGTACACTTCCTGCTTTTGGAGTGGTTCCCAGTCCGCTTGGTGTTCACATATGCATTGGAACTGGACCAAAGTTCACTTTAACCAGAAACTGAGGTTTGTAGACCAGTCAAAGTTTGACTCATCGGACTTTCTAGGTAAATAAACTGGAGTTTGATTAAAACGGACCAATCAAATCAAGTCTTCTGTCCAATGGACACTAATTCAGAATGACAGACTTCAAATCGGTTCGTTATGACTCTGACCAAACAACTGAAGCTCCTTCTTCTATTGGGGTAGACCTGCTATTGATCATCATGAATCAACCACCAACTTACTTTCTCGCACAGCTTTTCTCTCTGGGATTGAACAACCGGATGCTCAACCGTTTCCATCTCTTCCAGGAGAGAAGATGGGTCTGTCCATCAACGTGCTGCTCACCCTGACTGTGTTCCTGCTGCTGCTGGCCGATAAGATCCCAGAGACCTCGCTGGGCGTCCCCATCATCGTCAACTACATCATGTTCACCATGATCTTGGTCACCTGCTCCGTCATCCTGAGCGTGGTCGTCCTCAACCTGCACCACCGCTCCCCCAACACCCACATGATGCCCATGTGGATACGCAAGGTCAGCTTCGCAGACGCAGAGGCATCGAGACGAACTGGGGCTTTAGAAACTGTCACAATCCGGACACAACCAGCTGTACTTGAATTCTAGACATTTGTCTTATTATATTGAGAACCAAACCAGCTGAAAATGCAACAAATGTTGCATTTTTACTCCTGGAGTATCTCACTACCTTTGACATTATTCAGAAGAAATTCTCGTAAATTAGGTTGATACAGTATAACAAACAGTACCAACTGATTTATCATTAATTTAACTAAGTTTTAAAGCTTAAAGAAGTTAAATGTTATTGACTACAATTTCCTGTTCCAGCAGCCGGAATTGGGTTTAATTTCGCATTAATCTGTGAGAGGAGGAAGCGATTGTTGGATTAAAAGTCGCCAATGTAAATGTCATCCTGTGCCATTAACCCCCATCAGCTGCTGCTGCCCTCACTGTACATTATGTGAAGCTAATTAAGGCTCTTTGCGTCGGTCTGTCACGCTTTTCAGGGAACGCTCACCTGAGATTGTACCTCAGTACTTGCATACAGGTGATTTACACGGCCTAATGGAGCTTAGCTGGAGGAGATGACCTTTATATGTTCAGCTTGTTTCAGGCCTGCTCTCCAGAAGATCACTGGGTTCATAAAATGATGGAGGAAGTAAACTTCAGCACAACAGAAAGGAGCGATAGAAATCCCAGTTCTTACAATTAATTCTATTCATTGCATATAAAAATCATTGTTTTTCTCACTTCTGACATGAATCTGGCTAAAAGTTTCCAGCACCCTACACAGGGATTTAAAAGCTCAGTCATCTATAATTCATGAGCCAAACGTGACGAAAATTGTTATTCATGAAACAAAAACTTAGAGGTGTAGCTAATGATTATGTCTTTGCCCTTCACTCTCCGTCTCCACCCAGATCTTCATCCACATGCTGCCTCCTTACCTCTACATGATGCGCCCCAAAGTGGAGACGCCGCTTTCCCTCGAGATGGTTCCCCGCAGGGAGAAGCAGATGGTGATGACCATCAGCAAAGCCGCAGACGAGTATTTCATCCGCAAACCGGACTTGTCCATCCTGTTCCCCAAGCCCAACAGGTGAGCATCAGGAGGCGTCACCAAACCGGACAAAACCAGCTGGCAAGGGTGAAGAAACAGCCTGATTTGGATTAAACTGGTTCAAATGCAGGCAGACATGAGAAATATTTTATTTACAAGGAGGGCGATCACAGATCTCCCAAAATTAAGGTAAACGGCACCAATAAATCGGTGCATCCCTAAAAATACACTTTTTCCCATATTTCTTGAAATATGTGAAAAGAGACAGCTAATCTGTGACAAAAAAATCAAGCTCCTATGCCTTTTACTCAAGTAAGAGTACTTGAAGTAAAAGTATAAAAGTACTTATTGAAATTACTCAAAAAGAGTAACAAGTATTTGGTAAAAAGTACTGAGTAATTGATCAAATTATCAATCATTTAATATTTAAAAATGACATCATCAGCTGGACCAAAATAAAGTTAAGTGGAAATTTAATATTTAAAAAACAAATTAATATAATAATAATAATAATTCATATGTTACAAAAATGAACAAAATCAGACAAAATAAATTTTTCAAAATCAGTTTCTTTCAATAAAAAACTTCTGAAACTTTAACAAGATCTGCAGGTGTCTGTCTGTCTGGTGAATTTCTGGTTAAATTGTTTTCCAGTTTAGAAATTTTACTCAAATAAGAGTACAAATACTTCAAAATAAAATTACTCAAGTAAAAAGTAAAAACACTCCTAAACAAGTAACTTTTATTTTTTGAACAAAAGTTACTCAAGTGAATGTACCTGAGTAATCTAGTTACTCTCATTCCCTCCTTCACATTTCTTCCACTGAAGTCTCAAACTGTCCCGGCAGCGCGTCCGTCCTCTGTGAGGAGTAAAATATGTCTGGGGGGAAAAGGACAGCCGCTGAAATAATAATGACCCACACAAATTGACTCTGACACAGGAGAGCGGGAAGATGTGTGTCTCAGTAAAAGGAGGGGCGGTTGTGTCAGAACAATCTGATGAGACAGCAGTATCTCCCGGTCGGCCATATATACACTCACATGCACCTTTCTAATTGGTTTAGTGGATGTCTTGGCACCAGACGAGGCCAGTTTTCCTTAAAATTAATCTCCTGAATAGTAATTTTCTTCTTGCTGATGAAGTGCGACTCTGAGTCGTAAAAGACGGAGAGCAGGGAAGGGGTTGAAAGGTCAAACGGTATCCGCTCTCCATCCTTTCCCCGCTCTCTGTTTCCGTCTACCTGATGGAGCTTCACCTGTCGGAGGTCACAGCCGGCTCACCTGCTGCGCTCAGAGAGCCGTGATGGCAGCTCTGCATCGTAAACTCAACAGTTCATGAGCAGAATACCAAGCAGCATGCAGCTGCAGAGCAACACTGCCCTCTGGTGGACGGCGTCTGCAGTGGCTTCAAACTTCTGTTTGTTAGTGTTTTTAAACAAAATTTATTTTACAAATGTATAAAAATTATTCTTTATTTTGTCAAGAAATTATTATAAATAGGAATACTTTCAATTATTATGACACAGTCATAATAAGAGAAATAAAAAAATTTGAATTAATTCATAATATTTCAAGAATAAAGCCAGGAAACGACCAAAATGAAGATATAATATTATGAGAATAAAGTCATGGTATTAAGAGAATGAAGTCATAATTTTTCAGGAATGAAGTTGTAGTATCTTGAGATTAAAATCATAATATTTAGAGAATTAATTCATAAGATTTCAAAAATAAAGTCAGAAAATTATCAGAATAAAGAATAAAGTCATCATAATACTAGAATGAAGTCAAAACTTTACCAAAGTAAAGACATTTTTAAAACATATATATGCATATATATATATATATATATATATATATATATATATATATATATATATATATATATATATATATATATATATATATATATATATATACATATATATATATATATATATATATATGTATATATATATATATATATATATATATATATATATATATATATGTATATATATATATATGTATATATTATATATATATATATATATATATATATATATGTATATATATATATATGTATATATATATATATATATATATATATATATATATATATATATATATATATATAAAATTTCCTTCTCACCCACCGCGGGTGGTTCTTATCCTCTGAGCTCGGGTCCTCTACCAGAGGCCTGGGAGCTTGAGGGTCCTGCAGTATCTTGGCTGTGCCAAGGACTGCACATTTCTGGACTGAGATGTCTGATGTTGTTCCTGGGATCTGTTGTAGCCACTGCTCCAGTTTGGGGGTTACTGCCCCGAGGGCCCCGATGACCACAGGCACCACTGTGGTCTTCACCTTCCAGGCCCTCTCCAGTTCTTCCCTGAGTCCCTGGTATTTCTCCAGTTTCTCATGCTCCTTTTTCCTGATGTTGCAATCACTTGGTATTGCTACATCTACCACAACGGCTTTCCTCTGTTGTTTATCCACTACGACAATGTCTGGTTGGTTCGCCATTACCATTTTGTCTGTCTGGATCTGGAAGTCCCACAGGATCTTAGCTCTGGCGTTCTCCACCACCTTTGGGGGTGTTTCCCACTTTGATCTCGGGGTTTCCAGTCCATATTCTGCACAGATGTTTCTGTACACTATGCCTGCCACTTGGTTATGTCGCTCCATGTACGCTTTCCCTGCCAGTATCTTGCACCCTGCTGTGATGTGCTGGACTGTCTCAGGGGCCTCCTTGCACAACCTACACCTTGGGTCTTGTCTGGTGTGGTAGATCTGGGCCTCTATTGCTCTGGTGTTTAGGGCCTGTTCCTGGGCGGCCAGGATGAGGGCCTCTGTGCTGTCCTTGAGTCCAGCTTTTT
This sequence comes from Poeciliopsis prolifica, assembly GCF_027474105.1. Taxonomy (NCBI): domain Eukaryota; kingdom Metazoa; phylum Chordata; class Actinopteri; order Cyprinodontiformes; family Poeciliidae; genus Poeciliopsis; species Poeciliopsis prolifica. Next base: position 442,362 of record NW_026562515.1, read on the forward strand.
CCAGCCATTGGTAGGATTTACTGATATCAGCCACTTGGGTTATTTGCTGGTGGTACATCCCATGTAGGGGCTTGTCCTCCCATGATGGTATCTCTGGCACCTCAACCTCCGTTCCCTGTTGTCTGAGACATTCACTGAGCACATTGTCTGTTGAGGCTTTGTCCCTGATGTATTTATGGATCTTAGTTGTTTCGTCCTGGACAGTGGTTCTCACACTCACTAGTCCTCTGCCTCCTTCCTTGCGGCTCGTGTACAGTCTCAGGGTGCTGGATTTGGGATGGAACCCTCCATGCATGGTTAGTAGCTTTCTAGTCTTAATATCTGTGGCTTTTATCTCCTCCTTTGGCCAGCTAATTATTCCAGCAGGGTATCTGATTACTGGCAGGCATAGCTGTTTATCGCACGGATTTTGTTCTTGCCATTGAGCTGGCTTCTCAGGACTTGCCTTATTCGTTGGAGGTATTTAGCTGTGGCTCCTTTCCTTGTGGCCTCATCGAGGTTGCCATTTGCTTGTGGTATACCTAGGTACTTGTAACTGTCCTCTATGTCTGCTATTGTTCCCTATGGGAGTGAGACTCCTTCTGTGCGGATGACCTTCCCCCTCTTTGTGATCAGCCGACCACACTTCTCTAGTCCGAATGACATCCCAATGTCAGTGCTGTAGATCCTGGTGGTGTGGATCAGTGAGTCGATGTCTCGCTCACTCTTGGCATAGAGCTTGATGTCATCCATGTAGAGGAGGTGACTGATGTTGGCCCCATTTTTGAGTCGGTATCCGTAGCTAGTCTTGTTGATAATTTGGCTGAGGGGTTCAGGCCTATGCAGAACAGTAGCGGGGACAGAGCATCTCCTTGGTATATGCCACATTTGATGGACACTTGTGCAAGTGATTTGCAGTTGGCTTCAAGGGTGGTTTTCCACAGCTTCATCGAGTTTGCAATGAAGGCTCTCAGAATCCTACAGCATATATATATATATATATATATATATATATATATATATATATATATATATATATATATATATATATATATATATATATGCTGTATATATATATATATATATATATATATATATATATATATATATATATATATAGCTGACTGGATAGCTCAATACATAAGGCATCAGTATATCACCCGAGAGGGCAGGGTTCGAATCCAGTCTGGGTCCTTAGGCAAGACCCTTCAAGCTACTGCCTACCTCAATACCATGAGAGATACTAAGTTGCATAACATGCCGGCTCAGACGTCGCCCGGCCAAACAAGGTCTGCGTCAGGTGTTGGGGAACCAGAGCACCTTGATGACAAATGGGCTACTGGAACAAGACGGAAATGGGCGAGAGATGAAAATGTGGATCTGTTGGAATGCTACTACTCAAGTAACCCTAGTGAGAGGGGTTACATGCAAAGACTGGGGAAGGAATGGTTACTTCGACATCCCCAGTCAACACTAAGCGCTAAACAACTAGTAGCTCAGTGTTCCAACATCCGCAAACGGCAACTGCTATCACAACTTGAGATTGACGAGATACAACACAAATGCTACGGCAAAAGGGAGGAACCCGGATGTCAGGACTGTGGGGACTTAACTACAAGTCCCCACCCAGTGAGGGGATACACGGCCCCAATGAGCGAAACAGAGCTGAACGAGACAGCTGCTGACCTGAGAGAGAGAATCATGACCCGAATGACAACCAGGCCTCCCCGGCGCCAATTACAACGGCTGAGTGAAGTACCATCTGAAAGTCTCATTGAGAATGTGAATGCAGCATTGAGAACGATCCCTACCAACACCATAACAGAAACCAATGAGCTGATCTACAACTCAGCATCAGTGATCCTTGAGATACTTGGCTATAAGAGCAACCATGAGACCCAATACCCACCATGGAAAAGACGGTTAGAGGCTAAAATCAAGGTAACAAGGAGGGAAGTGAGCCAACTGTCAGAGCTCCACAAGGGTGCAATGAAAAGACCAGTACCCAGAAAGTACAGGCAGATGCCCATACCTGAAGCACTCGAGACTGCCAAACAGAGGCTCCAAGCCTTGTCCAGCCGCCTAAAGAGATACACAAGGAGAATGAATCCAGAAGGATTAACCGGCTCTTCTCCACTCAACCAGCTAAGGTGTACTCTCAATGGCAGGGTAACAATAACAACAGAGCAGACCCACCAAGGCTGGAGACGGAACAATACTGGAAAGGCATATGGGAAAGGGAGGCGTCCCACAACAGCAATGCACAGTGGCTGATCTCTCTACGAGAGGACCACAGCAACCTCCCTGAGCAAGCCCCGGTAACCATCACTGTGACAGATGTCCAAGAAAGAGTCTCAGGTATGAAAAACTGGACAGCACCAGGGCCTGACATGATCCATGCCTACTGGCTAAAGAAACTCACTGCTCTCCATGAGCGAATGGCAGCCCAAATGAACCAGCTGCTACAAAGTGGGACTCACCCTGAATGGTTAACTGAAGGGCGGACAATCCTAATCCAGAAGGATCCATCAAAGGGTCCAGTCCCACCCAACTACCGACCAATAACCTGCCTCTCCACAACCTGGAAGCTCATGTCAGGCATCATAGCGGCCAAGATAAGCAAACACATGGATAAACACATGAGCACGGCACAGAAGGGTATCGGTGTAAATAGCAGAGGAGCCAAACACCAACTCCTCGTAGACCGCACAGTTGCCCGAGACTGCAAAACCCGACACACCAACTTGTGCATGGCTTGGATTGATTACAAGAAAGCCTATGACTCAATGCCGCATACTTGGATCATTGAATGCTTAGAGATGTATAACATCAACAGGACTCTGAGAGCCTTCATTGCAAACTCGATGAGGCTGTGGAAAACCACCCTTGAAGCCAACTGCAAACCACTTGCACAAGTGTCCATCAAATGTGGCATATACCAAGGAGATGCTCTGTCCCCGCTACTGTTCTGCATAGGCCTGAACCCCCTCAGCCAAGTTATCAACAAGACTGGCTACGGATACAGACTCAAAAATGGGGCCAATATCAGTCACCTACTCTACATGGATGACATCAAGCTGTACGCCAAGTGTGAGCGAGACATCGACTCACTGATCCACACCACCAGGATCTACAGCACTGACATTGGGATGTCATTCGGACTAGAGAAGTGTGGTCGGCTGGTCACAAAGAGGGGGAAGGTCATCCACACAGAAGGGGTCTCACTCCCAGAAGGAACAATAGCAGACATAGAGGACAGTTACAAGTACCTAGGTATACCACAAGCAAATGGCAACCTCGATGAGGTCACAAGGAAAGGAGCCACAGCTAAATACCTCCAACGAATAAGGCAAGTCCTGAGAAGCCAGCTCAATGGCAAGAACAAAATCCGTGCGATAAACAGCTATGCCTTGCCAGTAATCAGATACCCTGCTGGAATAATTAGCTGGCCAAAGGAGGAGATAAAAGCCACAGATATTAAGACCAGAAAGCTACTAACCATGCATGGAGGGTTCCATCCCAAATCCAGCACCCTGAGACTGTACACGAGCCGCAAGGAAGGAGGCAGAGGACTAGTGAGTGTGAGAACCACTGTCCAGGACGAAACAACTAAGATTCATAAATACATCAGGGACAAAGCCTCAACAGACAATGTGCTCAGTGAATGTCTCAGACAACAGGGAACGGAGGTTGAGGTGCCAGAGATACCATCATGGGAGGACAAACCCCTACATGGGATGTACCACCAGCAAATAACCCAAGTGGCTGATATCAGTAAATCCTACCAATGGCTGGAAAAAGCTGGACTCAAGGACAGCACAGAGGCCCTCATCCTGGCAGCCCAGGAACAGGCCCTAAACACCAGAGCAATAGAGGCCCAGATCTACCACACCAGACAAGACCCAAGGTGTAGGTTGTGCAAGGAGGCCCCTGAGACAGTCCAGCACATCACAGCAGGGTGCAAGATACTGGCAGGGAAAGCGTACATGGAGCGACATAACCAAGTGGCAGGCATAGTGTACAGAAACATCTGTGCAGAATATGGACTGGAAACCCCAAGATCAAAGTGGGAAACACCCCCAAAGGTGGTGGAGAACGCCAGAGCTAAGATCCTGTGGGACTTCCAGATCCAGACAGACAAAATGGTAATGGCGAACCAACCAGACATTGTCGTAGTGGATAAACATCAGAGGAAAGCCGTTGTGGTAGATGTAGCAATACCAAGTGATTGCAACATCAGGAAAAAGGAGCACGAGAAACTAGAGAAATACCAGGGCCTCAGGGAGGAACTGGAGAGGGCCTGGAAGGTGAAGACCACAGTGGTGCCTGTGGTCATCGGGGCCCTCGGGGCAGTAACCCCCAAACTGGAGCAGTGGCTACAACAGATCCCAGGAACAACATCAGACATCTCAGTCCAGAAATGTGCAGTCCTTGGCACAGCCAAGATACTGCGCAGAACCCTCAAGCTCCCAGGCCTCTGGTAGAGGACCCGAGCTCAGAGGATAAGAACCACCCGCGGTGGGTGAGAAGGGAATTTATATATAATTTTTTTTTTTTTTTTTTTTTTTGTTGCAAATTTCCAAGTTTTCAACATCAGAAAATTTCCAAGTTGTTTCTTGTACATATTTGAAGTTAATCTAATACTTCTGAGTTTTTGGCGAACGTTGTACTTATTCTGTTTCTTCTTTTATTCACAATTGTAGATATGCAGTTGTTAACCACATGTTCAGGATTACAAAATACTATTTGAAATGTAGTTTTGTTTTCTGTTGTATTTCTGTGTACTTTGTTGATAAAAATGTGAGTATTTTATGAAACCTGTTCATGTTTTCTGTTTATTATAATATTCCCTAACATTTTTGTTGAGTTTGGAAGCTGTGGTTGTATTTTGTGCTTCAGCTCTCAGCCTGGTCTCCTTTTTTTCTTATAATTTAATGTCAGTGGGAGGGAAAGAAAGTTTGAATTATCGTGGCTGTGAACATTTCTCAGTGGCAGCTGTGCAAGGCGGCCTCGGAGCGTTTTCCTGGCTTCCCCCAGCGGCTCCTGGCACCGGCTGACGGTCGGTAACTGAGGGAAACAAGTAAACACTGAAACATTCACACATTCTCACACAGAGATTCTGGGCGGTCAGCAGGATCCAAGCAGCGGCTCCCACAGCGGTACTGGAGCTCCTGACCTTCCCTTTATTCCTCTGACTGGAGGAAGAGAGGCAGCCAGACGTATCGCCTGCTGCACAGTTTTATAGATTTTAATTTGTGTTTGGACCTGGACTAGATCTTCAACCTAATGTGTGTCTCTGCAGGTTGGAAATATAAGTGTTACTTTTTTGGGATATATGTGCTCCAAATGTAAGAGATTAAAAAATTATTTAAAATGAGCTTGATAATTTCATTCTGATGAATATTTTTTGAAGGGTAATTTTGTTTAGAAGACTTTATAATATATTTTATTTATAGTTTCAGTTGTGTGTGGGTTTTATTTCTTGTCTTTGGTTGTTGTGTCTTATTTTGGATATTTAAAATATGTTCCAGTGTGAAGTGTTCAAAAATAACACTCCTGTCTGGAATATGAGCCATTTCTCAAACCTCTGGATTGTAACATCACAAATCAGCAGGCCTTATTCCACTGACTAGCAATGCCAGTGAAGCCCAGTCTAGCAACTTAAGTGTAACTCCAGCATGTTTACCATTATATGCGCTGTACAATGGCTGCTGGAAAAACATAGATTTTGTTGTTAACGTACCATCCAGAAACCACTTGCTTCAGTCTTGCTGGTTGTGCAGGAGTCTCCACTTCTGCTTTTCAAAGCAAAGATGTGCAATTGTATAATTGCACATCTGTTTGCCGCCATTTTCATGTGCTGCAAACAGCACAAGGAAATGAGTTTGGGGCCCATGGATTGTTGGGATTAAAGTTACAAGATTTGATCAGATTAAAATCTCATCATCTAAGAATTATGTGTGAAAAATGTCATGAGAATGTTGTATATAGGCCATAGACCTATCCTAACCCGTTCAAGGAAGCATTATGGGTAAACAAACCCTGCAACAAACTTTCTGTTATGAACTCTACATTCATCAGATGTTCTCTGGATCTCTGACTCGTTTTTAGCGTCGGTAAAACGCTGTTCTGTCCTTCGCTCTGCAGGTTCCAGCCGGAGGGGCTCTGCACCGATTTGAAGAAGTTCATTGACGGCCCGAGCTCCTACCTCACTCTGCCTGACGAGCTCAAATCTGCCATCGACGCCATCACATACATCGCTGAGGCTCTGCAGGCGGAGAAAGACTACGAAGCGGTGAGTTTTCCTGTCCTCTGGTTACATCACAAGATCCCTGCAGACTAATCCTAATGTTCTCTGGTTTCCATCTTCTCTGCCTTTTCTAAATCCCTCTCTGTCGACAGTTGAAAGAGGACTGGCAGTTCGTGGCCATGGTGGTGGACCGCATGTTCCTCTGGATCTTCGTCGTCTTCACCACTGTGGGCACTCTAGCCATTTTTGCCGACGCCAGTTTCAATCACACGCCCACAGATCCCTTCTAATTAGCCTGAAATGGTTTGGTGTTCCTTCAGGAAAACGACGGAGAGCATTCTCCCACAAGCGTCAGCAGAAAAATATAAGTACTGTCGGCCCAAACTTGGTAATCCTTTGGTGACGCTTATTGCTTGGACTGTAACAACCCGTCTAAATTTAGCATAGTCCATAATAAATATTATGCTACGATGTGACCTTGGTGTTTTTAAAGCATTTTAGCTGCAGATATGTCAACATGCTGTTAGCATATAAACACCATGAGAAAGCAGCTGCTGTAATAAACTGGCTAGTTGCCTTTGAGAGAGCGTGGCACATGCTTGGGGGATATTTCTGCAGCCAAAGTAATCCTATTTGTGCTTTAGACACTGGTGTGTAGGCTAATCTTGTGTTGGAGTCCAGAACATCAGCGTCCTCCATGTCTCACTTTGTCAGGGGACACGAGGACGCCACGTGTCCTTTATGGTACATGCATAGCTGCAACTGCGGTTTTGTTTTTGTCGTTTCAATAAAGATCTGAGGGGAGGATAGATATCAAAGGCTCCATCTGTTGTCACAAAGCTTCAACACTGCGCATCACCTGCCCATTCAGCTAATATTAGACCAATTAGTAGGTCTAATATTAGCCAGTGGCTACTCCACACACTACTCCATATCTCCTGATATGTTCCTCAAATCTATTAGTTATTGTATCAATTCCCCAAGCAGAAAACTGAGTTTAACAGAGAAAATGTAGAATTTACACTATTACAAATTGTTCATACAGATTACAAGTACAATTTGAAAAGGTGCAGTTTTATTGTAGAGCATCTTCAAAAATATTATTTTTGTTCCACTTTTGGTATTTTTCAGGGTTTATTGTCATTAAATCAGCACCTACTAGTGATTTTTAGATATAAATATAAATCATTATGTTAATTCAAAGCAGTGGTGTAGCAATGACCTTTGGTCTATAATATTTACTGACTCTGATCATCATAGGGAAGTCAGTCTGGATGTGTAGTTAGAGCCAGGAGTGGAGGGTTTGTGATGTGATGCGTTTCACTGAAACAGACTAATTTAATCATTTTTGACTTTTCATCACTAGAATTTTCAGCCATTATTTACATCCAGGTTGACGAAGTCCGGTTTCTGTTGGTGCAGAAAGTCAGATGAAAAGGAACGTCGCCGTTCAGTTTGCAGACGCTTTAAAAAATAACCGTATATGTTTCCAATTTATTCCCACATCCAGATGTGCGATGCCTTCTTCAATGACATTTCTATGTTCTTGATTTGAAGTGTGTGAAGCATTTAAAGCTGAAACTTTACACTCTTCCTCATCAGACCTTCCTGTTGACACTGCTGATAACCCTTCAACACTATACACCTTGACACAGCATTACCACTGCCGTACCGGTCAAGTTGCACTCATCTCCTTCCTCACACTCTTGGTTAACACTCTGGCCTTGCATAATACTGCAAATTAGCTGTTTAGCGGATGCATGAAAATACACAGGGGCCCCCGTGAGCGATGTATTTATACCAGTGGGTTGGCATGCACGGGGAAAACCTGAGACATTTCTCTTCTCTCAGCCCTCATTGTGGCTCTGATTTACGGCCAGGGTTTTTTTAGAGAGGGCATAACATGACCCAGGAGACAGGAGAGGACAGAGAGGAAGAGCTGGATAGTAAATGACAGGAGAAAAAGCACTAAATCATATAAATCATCTTCATAAAGAGCAAGTTCGGCTGGACCTGATGAAGAAAGAGGTGAGTTAAAAGTCAGAATTTTTGATATACCAGTTCATCTATGTCCAAGCCCTCTGCATGCATCATAAGTTATGAACAACATGTCTGATAAAAGCTAACAGATACAGCTATGAGTGTAACCGTGTTGCAGAGGCGTCAAAAAGACTCAGCTGAAGTGGTTCAGTCATCTAGTCTAGATGGCTCCTCAAAGCTCAGCCAGTCTATTTGTCATCACTACATCACCGGGCAGTGAAGCCTGTCTATGTAGGCTTCTCTAGCTGCGTTTCCATTACAAATGTGCACAAATATTCATATTCTGCTAATGTTGAAGAAACACAATTTGCAGTTGAGGTGTTTCCATTAAATTAGAAACAAAATTAAAATCTGAATAGCTTTGTTCACAAGATAAGTCATTAAAAATCATGGCAGCAACTGATGTAAACGGTTACATGAGATATGTTCATAATTCATCCATGGTGTTAGTGCTCATCATCTATCAGCCATCAGAGGAGACGTTGACGTCCTGTTCAGGCCCCTAACTCTTGGTAATGGCCATGTTTGCAGCATTTTGGAGAAATTGCAGTCCTTGATTTTACAGAGGAGTAATGAATGAACTGAAATAGTCCTCCTAGTAGTAACAGGTAGCAACATCCGGCTGTTGATCATGTGACCCAAATGAACCATTTCAAAAACCTCTGGAATGTTAAAAAACAGCAGGCACGCCCCCTCACCTTGCAAGTCAAGAGAAGCTTCAGCATGGTCAGTCAACTAGTTTTACCACTGTGTGTGCTGTACAATGGCTGCTGGAAAGGAAAAGGGGTTTGTTGCCACCAGAAACCCATTCCTGGTTGGTTGTGCAGGAGGCTCTACGTCTGCTTTTCAAAGCTGTACCGTTGTTGCACATCTGTTTGTAGCCATTTTCAATGTGATTGTAAACACTGAGTTGGGCTCATTCTGATTGGAGCTCAGAACTGACCAGAATAAACCTGAAAATTATTTTGTGGAAAAAATGTAATGAACATGTTTTGTATCACATGTAGGCCTGTCGTAACATTTTCTTTGAGAAAATCTAAAATATCTGTAAAAATCTCACCCTAAAATTGGAATTAATCTGTATCAAATGCCTAAAGAAGAGGGCCAAATTTATACAATTGACAATGAAGGACATGCAAAATTGTTGTAAGGGCCACAAATAGCCAAGAGCTTTATTTTGCTCAGAGCTTCTCAGTTATAGGATGGGATGGAAGTCCAATTAGCTACAGATGCCTGCAATAATCTTCATCTTCAATAGATTATTAATCTTCCCCCTGTTCCTAGAAAAAAAACCTTCACAACTCATTCTGCCCTGAAAATATCTCCACTGTCATGATCCCATCCCCTACTCTTTCTCGTCCTCTTCTTCCTCCACCCACCCGTCCCCTAACCTCAGATTGGTGAGCACCAACAGGTGTCCACGCCGCAGGCCTCCCAGTACAAACACATTCCACCCTTTCGTGACTCCCAGCATGGGGCGCCCAATCAGGCCGTGGTTTGACCAGTGGAGCCACAAAGATCCAAAGGGGCGGGAGAGACGCACGCTGGATGGACAGAGTGTCCCGCTGGACGTCTGGATTCAGGGGGTCGGAACCCAGGAGTCCAAACGACTGCAGCCTTCAACAAGGATGTGATGGTGGCCATCATGGCTTGGATGAGGTTGGATTTCAACATGGACTCATTTCTCATAATTTGCTGCATTCTTTGTTTCACCTGCACAGGTAAAAAATCTACCTACTTTTAACATGTATTTTATTATGTGAATGCCAAAAGTTTTCATTTGTAAAATCTTTCCAATATTATTTATTAATTTCGATCACTTTCTGCTTCAATTTCTATTTCTTTCTGTTTTTATTGTTTCCTTTCTAATTTTTCAGTTTTTTCATGGCCCATGTGTGTCTGAATAATAAGGTCTGATTGAAGGATTTAACCTTTCCATAGACAAAAAAAAACCCCAAAAAACCAAAGGAAAGGTAAAATACCAGGCAAAACTAGTACAGAAGTAGATGAACAATGTTTAAATTCCTGTCAATGGTAAGAACACAAAGTATGGACTGGAAAAGGTGTACATTTATTGTCTTTATTTATTTTTTATACATAATCAAAATAGCAAAAAAAAATGTTTTTGTATATTTCCTCTGCTGAGTATGTAAACAAACTAATAAAAAAAATAAACAATTGTAATTAAACCTTGTTTTTGCTCAGCCTACATAACTGCATTACATAACACTATAATGTATTTACATTACAGTGAAGAAATCAGCTTCTTTATATTCTTGCCATGTTTTAAAACAAATTTAGATATAAAATAATTCTATTTAAATAAAATAAAAGTAATTCCCTCCCAATTCCTGTTGGAATTTGACCCCAAATAACATGCAGTAAAACAAGGTGTTGCATTTTCTGGTTGGTGGCCTGTGGTGCAATCCGACAACATCAAATACAAAATAAAGACTCAAATAAACCTCTACAGTTTAAATCAAAAATAAGATATTTACTTTTAATTCCTCTTTACCAATATGTTTTGTTTGTATTTTTTATGAAAAAAAGAAAATCTGTCGTCTATTTCTTTGACAGGACCATCTATTGAGCGAAATCAACACGTCATTAATCAGAAAATGTTTCCGTCCTCGATGGAGACGGTATCCCAGAAATCCCTTTAATCCGTCTTCCTCGTAGGGTATCCGTCACATTAACTCGGCGTCGATTGCTGCTCAATGTATGACACTCGTTGACCTTTTTGTGTGTCCTGTTTGTCCCCCACTGTCTCTCCTGATAATTACATGTTATTTATTATATTTATCAGTCAAGCCAGTTCAGTTTTTGTAATCCTATAAAACCACCAACAAGATTGTTGGTTCATAAAAGTTGTTTTGCTGTTATGAAGGTTTCTGATAACTGACTAAAATTGTGTGTCATTTTAATTATCATATTAATAATTTAAATTAATTTAAATATAATTTTTACAGATTCGTTGTACACTAAAGAATATTTCTGATGCTCTGGATGATTAGGTCTGACACCTTGTGAAAAACTTAAACTCTGTTTCTCGAATAAATAAACATTTTAAAATTATATTTAAATAAGTATTTAAGTACAGTTAAATGTTAGGAATTTCACTGTATAGTAAATCAAATTGAAATTTGGTTGCAGCTACTTTTGAAGATTGATTTTTCTATTTGTGCAATAAAAACATGAATTAATTCAGCTGTCTGTTCAGATCAGGCTTGATCATCAGATTAAAATCACATTTGTAAAATAAAAATTTTAAACAGCTTTTAAACACATTTCTCATTTTATTTATTTAATGTATTTGCAAATATATTTATTTTTTTCTTTTCTAACAAAACTTAAGTTGAAAACTTTGTGAAAAATAGACTGAAGGAAATTTTGAAGATTTTCAGCTGCAGATTATGTTGCATTATGGATTTAAGACTTGTTATTTTTATTATTGTTATTTTATTGAAATACAGTAATTGAACCCTTGTGGTTGTTAAGACAGTTTTTGTTTTTAGATCATTGTTTTGTCAATGTTACAAGGCTTTGAATGTCGAGTTAAACATTATTTTCTACCAAGGATCTTCACCAAATACCTACAATCCCATAATATTTTTAGGGTTCATGATATGCTGGATGACATGCCTGAAAAACTCACGACGATTTAAGTGTTTCATGTCAGTCGATATCCATAATTGTCTAATTGCTGCTGTGGCAGCAATTAGACAGGTTGTTGCTGGCTGAGCAGCTAAAGCCTTTCCTCTGGATCAGAGTTCAGTGAATATCCTTTATATTGAATATTATTAATATTTCAGCTGTATCACGTGTCTATCGCGATATATATTCACTGCAAGAAAAAAAACTTATTACTGAGCATTTTTGCCTGATTTCTAGACCAAATATCTTAGTACTTTTGAAATAACTCAAAAGTAACTTATGAATAAGTCAATATTCAAGAATTTTGGATTTAAAACAAGCTTCTGTTTCTTGCTGAAAGTTACTTGTAAGTTAGTTTTGTCTTATTTCAAGTGTAGAAACTAGACAAAAATACTTTAGGGTCATCGTCTCCCAGGAAGCATCACTTTTTATTTTTATTTTTTTGCAAGTTTCCTCACCACTTACTATGAGACGCTCTCTCTTTGCCACCGAGTGGCCCTGAGGTCAGTGACCTCCACATTAAATAACAGATCAGCCGTGCATCCTGTAGATAGTGTCAGATGATATTTTTAGCCTGTAATCTTAGTGGGAATTGAACACAACACCAAACCGCAGCAGGTGTGACTTATCGATCCAGAGAACAAACGCTCAGCCTTTCAGAGGCTGGGAGTTCAAGCACTTTGTCCAACCGTCCTGTCACTCACTTTAAGCTGTTTCACATTTCTTTCCTGCACTATTCGTCACAGTAAATATTTGGTCCTCCAGGCGCCTCGGAGACGGAGCGGAGACTCCACGAGAAGCTGTTCCAGGACTACAACGTGAAGGTCAGGCCGGCTCGCCACTGGAAGGAGAGGGTGACGGTGCGCGTGGGGATGACGCTGTCCCAGCTCATCGGCTTGGTAAATATCCAGCAAAACCAGTTGAAATCCTTACTTATTACAGATTAAGATGTGATTACAGGAGAGACGGGACTCCATTAGAAACACTTATTGAGTTAGGGTTGGTAATTACACTACAAAAACAAACCTTTTGGTGTAGATTTTAGTGCAAACAGAGGCTTTTTAAAATAAGTTTTCCTGACAGCTTATTTTACTGTGTTGTAAATGAAACAATCTGCCTGTGAAACTTGTACTTTTCATCAATAGTAAGGAATTATTAACGTTAAACAACCTTCTATATTTTGCTTAATAAGTTAACTTTGTCTTATTGTATGTGTGGAAAGATATTTGTACTATAAACTAATAAAATTTTGTGTTTTAGGATGTTAGACTTGAGAGAATACAAAAACATTTTCATTATTCTAAAATCTAAAAATAAGGTGGAAAGTGTTCTTTAATTTAAAAAGCTAAATAAATGTCTTGTTATAAATATTGCAAAAATAATACATTTTTTCAATGTAGCTTTTGTGGTGCTGGATAAATTTTATTTTGGTAGATGGATGGAAAAAATGGCTCTCGGTACTGTAAAGGTTACTGACAGTATTCTAAAAAGAAAAGGAATGATAAATAATCTCACTCTGAAGGATATAAGCTTTGGAAATATTACCAAAGAACACAAAGTTCTGTCATACAGGCACAGAGGAGTCGCACAGCCTGTTGGACGCAGGGAAACCGATCATGTAGATACATATGGTGTCATGTAAAAATGTTGTTAAAGAGGAACAGCTTTTTCCTGCTAAATAAATGTGCAGAAATATGTCTAGACAGTGTATTTTTCTGATTATCCAAAACAATGTATAATGACAAAGTACATCTAGATGTCAACAGCATTCATTAACGAAAATGAATGTTTTCCTCTCTGTCCTGCTTCAGAATGAAAAGACCGGTGAGATGACAACAAACGTGTTCATGAATCTGGTACGGACATAAAAACACTTTTCTCTAACACCAACCCACTTTCTGACTCCCAAACCTAAAGGGATCCACCACCAGAGGAACATGCTGACCTAAATATGTTCTAATTTATGCATTAACCTAAAAGTTGTTGTTTATCATACATAAAAACCCATAATTTCCTCAAAATCTTTAATATATTTATCGCTTACAGAGGTTGCCTTTTATAAATACACAAAATATTTGTTGAACCAAACAAATGTGATTGACTTTTGGTCTACTGTTTACCATATTACCTACAGCTAATAGAATTAGCAGGAGCTAACAGTGTTAGCAGGAGCTAATGGTGTTAGCTGGAGCTAACAGGTAGTCTAAACAAATCAGTGGGTAATGAATGGATCTTTAAAGTGCCTTTGAAGCATCTGTAAATGTTTTTAACGCAGAACAAAGCACAAATATTACTGTTCAGAGTGGACGGAGCTAGCATTAGCATGTAGCATACATGCAGCAATAGTTTCTTTAAATTTAATAGAAAACTTAACAACCTTTGGTATTTTTCGCTGTATTGTTTTCACATATGAAGAGATTATATATCAGTTAATTGTTGCAACTGACTGTGGATCCCTTTAATTGTTGTAGGGTCATTTAGATAGAAGAAACAAAGGATTGAATTTCCCGCCAAAAAATTCAGACATGTTGAGATTAATCTCAGAAAAAGATTAATATCAACATTAATCTTTTTCTGAGATTAATGTTGAGATTAAGGACATTTCTGAAATTGAAAGTCGAAAAAGTTCTAGAAATTTTAAGATTTAGCTTAGATATGTTCTATATTTAATTTTTTTTTGTGGAAATTCATTCCCATGTTTTCTTTCTACCATTAGAATAATACAGATTTGTACTTTGTAAAACTTAATAATACAGTGTAAAACTTCAATATATACATAACTAATGGGTTTAATCTCTGATCACAGTGGCCAACATCAGTAAATATCTGCTCTTTTGTTGTTGTTTTTCTCCATTTCCATCCTGTCTGCTGTTTTTCCTGCATCCATCCCAGAACTGGACAGACTACAGGTTATCATGGAAACCGGAGGAATACGACAACATCGCCGTCGTGAGGATTCCTCCCAACAAGGTGTGGCGTCCTGACATCTACCTCATAAACAAGTGAGTGACGCGTCTCCACCAACACAACAACCCATCGTGGCTGAGGCAGCAGGTTTGGTACAATAAATAAATTAGTGATTTTATGCATGTAGTGTTTATAAAGATCTTTATTCTTCCTCACAGTCACGATGGGCAGTTCGACGTGGCTCTGTACGTCAACGTCTTGGTTTACAGTAATGGTATGGTCTCTTGGTTGCCACCTGCCATCTACCGTAGCTCCTGCTCCATTGAGGTATAACATTAATCTATATTCTATAAATGAAGAGTTTGTGTCTATCAAATCCCAATGTTCTTGCTTTTTGCTACATGAACTTGGTGTCAAAAACTTGAAAGCTTGTAAACAGGCTAGAAGTAGCTTGAGACAAAAATGTAGCTTCTCGTTGATGGTAAATAAAAGTTTGTTGTGTTTGTTTCTGTTAAATAATCTGTAGGTGGCATATTTCCCATTTGATTGGCAAAACTGCAGCATGGTTTTCCGCTCGTACACCTACGACGCCTCAGAGGTCGACCTGCAGGTCTACCTTGATGAGAACGGGACAGAAATCCATGAGATCGTAATTGATAAAAATGCTTTCACAGGTTTGTTCCAAACAGGCATTTATCTAAACCCATTTATTCTGGTACTTATTCATTTCTTTGACATCTTGTCTTTTCCGTCACCAAAGAGAATGGAGAATGGGCCATACGTCACAAACCAAGCAGGAAGAACGTTGGAGATGATCTGTACGAGGACATCACCTTTTACCTCATCATAGAGAGGAAGCCTCTCTTCTACATCATCAACATCATCGTTCCCTGCATCCTCACCAGTGTACTGGCTATATTCGTCTTCTACCTGCCTCCCGGAGCAGGTCAGCATGTTTGGCATAAAATTAATACAGAACCTGATGCTTTAGGTGGGATCATCATAAGCTGTTGTTGGCCTTTTACAAAACAGCTGAGATTGTTTTCCAAAGTAGTTTTTGCCGAAACAGTTTCTACTTGTTCAAGCTGAGCTACTTTGTCTGTCTGTGGAAGTAGCGCATTTATTTGGTACCACAGCCACTGTAGATAGTAAAACAAGGAGTAAATTTCCATGAAAAAAGTCTGACACTTTTTAGAAAATTTTTTCTAGAAAAAAATAAGAAAATTTCAGTGTTTCAAAAGTTTAAATTAGGCTAGAAAAAACAAGACATTTTGAGATTGTCAGAAATGTTATAGACAAATTTTGAAATGTCTGAGTAAAAAATGAAAAACTTTACTCCTCTTTATGTGCCGTCGTAACTTGGGGTTTATGCACAGCTGTGTTTACAAAAGTGTAAACAGCTAGCTCAAAAAACAACTCAAACCTCCTAAATTTAATGAAATTGCCAACTTTCCCTGAATTTACTCCACATGATTTTATCTACTTTTCCATAAACGACACATGCTACCTGGTGCAGACACTCTGTCTGCGCCGATGAATATTTGACTAGTTGGAGGCTCTCAGATTGTGAAGAGACCATTGGACTTTTAGCCAAAGAAAATAAAGGCCACTTTAAAATCAGAATTACTCTCTTTTCAAGCAAATATGAAAACTGTTTGGAACTATGTATTCTGGCTCTAATAAAGATTTCCAGCTTGTGCATAAATCTTGTTTTTTTATTCTTCTGTTTCCAGGAGAGAAGATGACCCTCTCCATTTCCGTCCTGATCACTCTCACCGTCTTCATGTTGCTGCTGGCCGACAAAGTCCCTGAAACTTCACTCGGCATCCCAATTATCGTCAACTATGTCATGTTCACCATGATCCTGGTCACCTTCTCTGTCATCCTGAGTGTCGTTGTACTCAACCTGCACCACCGAACGCCCAGCACCCACATCATGCCGAACTGGGTTAGAAAGGTAAGAATCGCCTTTCCATTGACACTTTGCAACTACGTCAAGACAAAAAAATCAAAAAGTCTTGGGACGGCCCTGACCCCTTCCTACATGTTTGGCCATTGACTTGTCATAAACACAGTTTCATTGTTTGACGTAAAAGTTTAGACGCTAAACAGTTTTGTTCATCCATGCTACGCTACATAGTGGTGCGGCGTTGTTTCCATGTTTACTAAAGATTAAACACGTCCAGTAATGCAAATATCTGATCGCATCGTACTTACTTATAAAGCATATGAAGGTTAGTACTTTGTAAAAAGTCCACAAGTACACTGAGGTCTGCTGGTCCTTCCTGCAGCCGTTGCCGTCATTTTGCTTCCTCATTAAAAGTTACTCACAAAAAAAACAAGTTTAGTTTGCATACTTGTCTGTCATGTAGCAACTATCAACATTTTACAGTGAAATGAACTGATTAAAAGTGATGCT
The DNA here is from genome assembly GCF_027474105.1 of Poeciliopsis prolifica. Classification (NCBI taxonomy): domain Eukaryota; kingdom Metazoa; phylum Chordata; class Actinopteri; order Cyprinodontiformes; family Poeciliidae; genus Poeciliopsis; species Poeciliopsis prolifica. Next base: position 459,611 of record NW_026562515.1, read on the forward strand.
AAGCTATCAACTGTAGGCTACAGATCTAATCCATCATGGCCCACTTTCCGACAAGAGTAAAGCATCAATTTAAAAATCCCATTTCACAGCTTCACTTTACTTTAAACCTAAATTTGCAGGTGTTCATTCACATCCTGCCCAGATACATTGGCATGATGAGACCAAACCCAGAAGAACCTTTACTGGAGAAGGACTCTGAGAAGGACGACACATGGTTCCGTGGTTTCAGTGGACGCCAACCTGGAGGAGAGTACTTTGTTCGCAAGATCAACCCTGATCTTGTCTTACCATGGAGAGGGAGGTAGGGTTATGCTTAGGAAGGTCTAACGTCAAAGAAAAAGATCATTTTTAGGTTAAAGGAGACCTTTTACGTAAAATTCACAATTTGGACATTTTTATGCTTCCATTTAGGTCTCTACTGCTTATAAAAATAAAACTTATTTTGCAGTAAATGATGTTTTTTGGTGTCTGGAAAGTGAGCTGTTTCAAAATCCTCCCGATTGTGAAGTCACTGTTAGGCCTTTTACAATGATACATTTTGCCAGAAGGTAATTATTGCAATAAATGATACTTTTCTTGTTTTGAGACCATTTTCAAGTAATATATTGATAATGGAACAATAATGCAAGCTCGCCCTGTTAAAAACAAACTTTAATTTTGTACAGAACATTTCACATTCTAACTTGAAGATTTGTTAATTATCCAAAGTAAAACACAAACAAAAATAAATGAAATGGAAATGATTACCACTTGTAAACAAAACCATAAAGTAAATAGATTGTAAAATCTCAACAAAATTGCCCTTCAAAAAATATCAGAATGGACATTATCAAGTGTGTTTTAATTAATTATGCAACCGATTTATTGCTTATTGTCAGTCACAATCAAAAGGCATTTTTCCGTTACCGATTTTATGATAAATCCTTCTTTGCATCTTCATCTCCATAATCCATTTTATTTATGCTATTTCCCACTGTATGCGCTGTACAATGACTGCTGGAAAAGGCAAGTATTTTGTTGAGGATTTACCATCCAGAAACCACTTGCTGCATTCTTGTTGGGTGTGCAGGAGGCTCCACTTCTGTTTTTCAAAGATGTGTGATTGTATAATTGCGCATCTTTCAGTAGCCATTTTCATGTGTGAGTGTAAACATTGGTTTGGGAGAAAGAAGCAGCTTATTAGGATTTAAAGCAACAAACAGAAAATAGTCTGAAATATCCAGACTGAAATCTCATTATCTACAAATGATTTTGTGCAAAAAATGTAAGAAACATGTTTATATAATTTACAGACTATCCTAACCTTTAAAATTTCAGAATTTGTAATTCAGCCTACTTTTTGACATTTGTTTAAAATGTAATAAAATAAAAATTCATTTGTACATGTTTATTTCAAAGATAAAAAGTCACAGGTGACTTCACTGTGGCTAATGTTGAAAAAAACAAATCCTGAGACTTGCCACTTGACTCTGGCATCAGAAGCATTTTGGCGCTCTCATGAACCCGGCCCGGCTCCTCGGCATCTCCCGCCCCGTTCCAGAGGCATCAGATTCAGCCTCAGCTAAGCCCCGCACTCCCATTGACAGTCGCCAGCCACTAAGCCTCTATTTAGGTTGGGCATTAGGGGGTAATCCCACTGAAAGGAGGTGGAGGGTGGCGAAAGAACAGAAAGGGAGAGATGGCCGCCATTGTTGAGTGATCGGGCCACAGGAGGCCGGATGATCAATGGAGGAGAAACAATGAGCTTTCATCGACATAACTGCATTTTGCTTCTGCTGTTTAGCTTGCAAGGCAATCAGACTGAAGGCATTTTGGTTGATTTGACCTTTTTGTGTGTTTTCATTTGGTAGAAACGGTGGAAAAATGTGTTTATCCCACAATAAATTGTCCCAGAAGTTATTGCGATAAACGATAATATTGTTGTTTTGAGACTTGTTTCAAGTAATGGCATAATAATGCAGGAACACAACTTTAAATTCTGATGAACATTTAACATTGGAATATCCAAATAGATAAAGGACAAACAATATGAATCACGAAGTTTCTGTAGACTTAATTATCCTTCAAAATAGAACCGGTTGAGACCAAAACACCAAACTGAACTCTGGTGTTTTCATAGAAAGAGAAAAATTGTAAATCATGAAAATCGACATTTTTTGAGTTTGTTTTAATTTATCATCCAGTTATTTGATTTATTGCTTCTTATGATAGGTCTAATTGAAATAAATAAATACAATTGTTTTGGAGTTGTTGTTTTTTTTTTTTTTGGGACATTTAAAATGACTTCCAGTGTCAATGTGGAATGTTCTGTACAAAATTTAAATTTACTAATCTTTGAGATTAGTAAATTGAACTATTGTCAATACATTGACAGCAGTTCAATGAAATGATCTCAAAATGTCCAGCAAATTTGTTATTATAAAATTACTGTCCTGGATACATAATTAGCTTTCCTGGTTCAACATTCGATTCCTGAAACACTTTTATTTCTTTGAAAGGATTCCGGTTGTATAAGTGTGCGCACACCTGTCACAGTGAGGCCATTCATGATACAGTCTCTGCATGTAGTGTACGGTTACACGGCGCGCATGGTGGTGGTAAAGCGTGGCACCAGCAGGGGTCAGGGGTCAGACGAGCCAGACGCACAGAGACAGTGCGACATGAATGAAGCAGCTGATTGAAGGGTGATGTGTGTGTTTGTAGATTAGTGAAAAGGAACAGCTAATAGTGCTGCGCGTGCCGCATACCGGCCACAGTCAATGCCGCAGATTGCTGGAGAGCTGAACATTGTGATTATCTGGGTTTGAGACGAAGCTAAAAAGGATAAAACACTCGATGTTTAGAAATGACAGGCGAGCCTGCAGCAGAACGCTTTTTGTTTCAACAAGATTATAACTGTGAAGTTTGTCAGAACTGGTTTATTTATTCTTTAAATTCATTTTGTAGAGTCAAAGATGTAATTCTCTCCTGACTTTTGTTGCTCGTTTCTGTTTCTCCGCCCTGGGCAATTGCCCCAGCAACTGTAGTTTGAATTCCTGTTTTTCTTAAGTATTATATTTAATTATTAACAGGGTTTCATGTGTGATTGTGCCACGTCTTTTCACTGTTATAATTAATTAATTTAATTGAATAACTTGCTGTGGAGTTTGTTTCAGGTCATTTTGTGTTTTTATTTATGTGAAGCTGCTGGACTGATGTGAAGCACAAGCTTCATTTTTCTCTCTTGTTAGAATAAATGCAATAAGTGTGTGTGTGTGTGTGTGTGTGTGTGTGTGTGTGTGTGTGTGTGTGTGTGTGTGTGTGTGTGTGTGTGTGTGTGTGTGTGTGTGTGTGTGTGTGTGTGTGTGTGTGTGTGTGTGTGTGTGTCGCAATACGCAATACATTAATTAAGCACATGATAAATTAAAACAAATTCAATATTTTCCATTTGCATGATTTGTCATTTTTCTATGAAACTTGTTGAAAAAGGGTTTCTGTCTGGTGTTTTGTTCTCAACTAGCCCTTTTCAAGGACAGTTATATTTACAGACTTCATAATTGATTTTATTTGTCGCTTGTTTTTGTTTTATTCATTTATTTTGACATTCCAATGTTGAATTTAAATTTGTGTTCTTGCGTCATTATTGCAATTATCTTTATTTGAAAATAGTTTGAAAACAACAACATTATCGTTCATTGGAATAACTTCTGGGACAATTTAATTTAAACCTCCTGGATCTTAGACGTCCATCGTGGGGCTACCCAGATGAGTAAGGAGTGCTTTTTTCCACTGTTTCTACCAAATTAACACATTAAAACAGGGAAAATTAACCAAAAATACTATTGATCTGATTGCCTTGCAAGCTAAACAGCAGAAGTAAAATGCAGATATATCAATGTTCCTACTCCATCGAACATCAGGCCTCTAAAAAGGTTGATGGAAACACGGCTAATGTTTATTGGATGTGCACTGAATTCGCAGGACCATTATATACAGTAAAACCTGGTTTGGGGACGGATAAAATGCATTTAAAAAAGTCAAAGTCCATGATTAATGCTGCATATTTACATGAAAAGAATCTTGCATGTTTCTTGATACACCAGAAGGATTCTGCTGTTTGAATAATTCTTTATGTATAAAAATCGAACCTGCACTTTTTTGCCTACACTTTGTTTTTGAAGGAACAGACGTGACTGGAAGAATCCTCCAAAGGTCAATGCATCACATAAATGTTGCCTCAAAGGCACCACCTGCATGGGGGCAACACTGAGTCTGACATGGTTGCCTCATGCAGGACAGATAAAGTCACTGATGGTATGCAGCAGTGCTATGCTACTGTGTCATGACATAAATCACAGCTTATGGAGCCTGTAAACGCTGTTGGGTCACAGTTTTAACCACACACTGCAGACACTGACAGTTATTACACAAACAAGTCAAAAAATGTTGGAAATTGTCAGAGATTTGAGATCAAAATACTTTTGCTAGCGTAAAAATCACTGAATGGCCACTGCTGCGTAACGTTTTTTTTATTGTTTTGTTAAAGTACCAACCAGCTGGACTGTGCTTTACAAACAAGTCTGACTTAATGTTAACCTTTCTGACAAGTCTTAGCTTAGCATGCTAACATTTGATAGTGAAAATAATAAATATTGTCACAGTTAACATCAGCTTACCAGTGATCTATTCATAACAACATGCTAACCTAGCTAAACATGCTATGTTCAAATGTGTATCCTCTGGTAGATTTTTAAGACAATATGCAAAATTTTTATGCTAGAATTTCTTTGGATTTATTCGTTTTGATTGTGTGGTCTGAATTTTGACTTAAAAGTTTATTTAACTGAAACAACTCAGAAAGTTGTCACATTAAATCTGCTAACTGTGACAGAATTTTAATGTATTATACAATTAGCTCGTATGCTAAGCTGGTATGCTAATCTTACATGCTAAGTGCTGTATGGATGTTCAAATCTGTATGTATGGTCAGATGTTTTTATTATCAAAATCCTAACGTTCATTCAATTGATAGCACAATTAGTTTTTTGTGTTAGTTAGCGGTAACACGGTATGTTACCGCTAACTGTCAAGTTTTACCTTAGTTTTGATTCTGTCACTCGTGTTTGGAGGCCAAAATTTCCACCATTATTCATTCAGGTGATACAGCACCAAAAATTAATTGAATTAATATGCTAATGGGGTAGCAAGCTAAGGTAGCTAAGATAGTCACATTTTGCTAGAAATCCATTCCTCACTCTTTCCCTTTGTGAATTCATTTCAGGTGTGACAGCACACCTGAAGTACAGCTCCAGCGGCTCCCGGACTCGGACCGGTTCTGCCTCATCCTTCCTCCCAACCTAAAGTCGGCCATCGATGCCGTGACCTACATCGCCAAGCAGCTGAAGAAGCAGGACACGGACGATTCGGTGAGTGTTTGGGCCGTACGAGTGGCGGATTGTAAAGAAGTAGATTTACTTCAGTACTATAATAAAGTACATTTTTGGAGTATCTGTTTGATTATTTATTTTTTGGGGAACTTTTAACATTTTGAGGAAGCTTGCTCCTTTGACTCAGAATGGCTTTGTAGTTTGCTGGTAGCTCAATGTCTGATGTTAGTGGGCTTCTAGTTAATTATGGCACGATTTCACTACCAGTGTTGCTGTTTGTGGGGAAAAGCTGTTTGTGGTATGTTTTAAATTATGATAATAATAGAAAAAGAAAATATTTGTCACTTTTTAATTAAATTTTTATGCTTAAGTTTGTAGAAACAGTGTATGAGGGCCGCCAGAGACAGAAAAAAAAGAAAGAAAAAATGTATTTTATTTTTAGATTAATCTTTGAACTTTTCTGGAAGAAAAAAATTAAATTTTTTATTTAAAAGTCAAAATTTGTGAGGAAAAAATGGAAATTTCTCACTTTCAGAATTTTTTTTTGAAAATCTTTGGAAATTTTGAGTTTCAAATTTGAAATTTAAAAAATTCAAAAATCTGTTTTTGACTTTTTGAACTAAAAAATGTCCAATTTGTAAGAAAACATTCAAATTTTTAGATTAATCTCAGAAAAGTTTAAAAAAAATCTTGTGAACTACATTTCAAAGTGTTTTTCTAGAAGATTTGAAAGATTAATCTAAACATTTCAGTGTTTTCTCACAAATTGGACATTCCATGAGTTAAAAAAGTTTCTTTTTGGTAGAAAAGTTTTTTTTTTCTACCTACAATGACCCTAATATGCTGCCGTAGAGATTTTTACTGGTGGTAGATGTCAGCAAGTTCCAGGGTTCTCTAAAATCACTTAGAAAAAATATGCAGAAATGTATTGATATTAGAAAACACAATTTGTACTTTGAGTATTTTCATATGTAACTACTTATATGTGCTTGAACCTTTACTTATATTTGAACAAACTTTAACCATGAGTATCAATGCTTTTACTGAAGCACTAGAGCTGAGCACTTCATCCACCATCAGGCCCAAACCAGCTCTGATTTGTGGCGCTGAATGGAGCCGAGTCAGCGCTAACAGGAAGTACCGTTTGTGTTCCAGATGACGGGAGACTGGCAGTTCATCGCCCTGGTGGTGGACCGCCTCTTCCTCTGGCTGTTTGTCATCATCACCACCCTGGGAACCCTGGCCGTGTTCCTGGATGCTAGTTTTAATTACACACCGGACGACCCGTTCCCATGAAGGACAGCATCGCTGATATGCACTAAAGACGCTCCCCAAGTCGGACTTTCCTGGACCAAACTGTTCTGTTTGGTTCTGGTCAGCTTGTTTGGGACGTTGCCTTTCTCTGAAAAGTAAACAGATGCAAAATGTCGAATCAATTGTGTTATTTTTCTATAATTTATGTATTCAGTCCAGTTTTATGGCGCCAAAAACTTGAATTTTGTGCATTTTACACTTAAAACTCACTGGTGTAGTTTATATTTGTATCCAATAGAGGGCAGTGTATATATTTGAATCAAGGCTGCAGCAGCCCAGGGAACCTCTGTAGTGCTTTCATGTTTTATTGCTGCACTTCTGTTGTTTAACAAAGCCACATTCTGAAGCAGGGATTTTACTATAATAATAGTAATAGTGCTTTAGTGTTTTTATTGGATTTTGAGTCAGATCCAACTGAAAACTGCAGTTTTATTTGATAAAGTTCTTGAAGGGAGTTACTTTCCTGTTCCTTTGGTTTTGTTTAAGATGCCAGATTACAGTCTGGAAGAAACTCTGAAGAAGTTAAAATCTCAAACATGAGAACATTTCTTATTACTGGCTCTCAAACATGTTTTAAAATAGAAACCATTTTACTGTTAGTACAAAACATCCACTGACATTCACAGATCATGTTAAATCAGCCCGATGTTGCTACAATAATTAGCTTTAGTTGCTGCTTTTTCTTCCTCTGTGTCTGAGCAAAAGGAAAGTGACAGGGTTCGGCAGGATCTGCAGCATAATCCGAATTTTAACTTCCCTTCCCTCCACAGCATGTGTAGCATTAGCTTAAAGTAGCTTTTTAGGACAAATTTATGCAGCTTTATTAATGAAAAGGACAAAATAACATTGTGACAACTACATTGTTACAGGGTAAACATGCATTTGAACAAACCTGAGCACATCAGAGTAACAATGCTGGTCAGAAGGGGAGCATAAATATATCCGTTTGGTCAAAAAGCCTCTAGTTTTTTTGTCATATGTGGTGTTTTCCTTCTATCTTAAATTACAGACACATCGGTTAAACTGCTAACTAATTCTTTCAGTCAGTATTCTTCCTCTTCCTCGTTGGATAAATCTGCATTTAAATTTTTACGATATTAACTGAAAGTGGATTATTAAGGTTATTAGTGGCACATCAAAGTTTGGTCGTGTAAATAAAACTTCATCACTCATTTCTTTTTTCCACTTTATTTGTTCAAGTTTGTCATGGAAATGAAAATGATCTTCATGAGATACAACCATGAATTCGGTTAAAATCGCAAATTTTACAAACATTATGCCATATATCAGGGATTCCCAAACATTTCAGCCTGTGACTCCCAAAATATCAGTCAGAAACTGGCCACCCTGTAAAAATACATAAAATTATCTATTTATTTGCAAATACATTTGTGGCGTTGGCTATGAGTGGGGATGAGATGGTCAGGAAGATAGAGGCACTTTGTCACTATATTCATTGACGTCTATAGTGACTTTCTTTTATTAATGTTTTTTTTTAAAAACAGCTCAGCAAAATTCACACAAACATATATATATATATATCTATATATTTTTATATATATAGATATATATTTAGGGGTTAGTTAGATTTTATTTCTGCTGGCGTTTTATGTTTTAAATCTTGTTTTTCTTACGCTCCATCCTGACGCCCAATGAAGCGACTGCTGGCCAGAACAATGAAGCCACAAGACCAAGAAGAGGACCGGCGCCGCCGCCCTCATTCGCACCCCCACAGAGCCTTTTCAGGAGAAAAGTGTTTTATCGCCGATGCCTCAGTGACTTCCACTTAAAGGACTTCAGCCGCTGACTTTGTACTGCTCAGCTCAGTCCCTCCAGAGGCCTCAGAGAGAGGAGCCAGAGCCCCTGCAGGAATGCAGTGAAGGCTGATTTAGACATTTTGTTCTTCTTTGGCTCCTTCAGAGCATTGTGCAACGGCGAAACCACCAAGATGAATGTGTGTTTACGCTTTAAAGAAGTGGGAAAAGGGTAGAGATGACTGGGAATGGGTGGTGTGGGGAGTTTTTCTTTGGATTAGGATGTCATATAAATCAGGTTTCCAGTAGTAACAGCACTGGAAGGACTGGGATTCCTCATCTGTCCTTTATGTTCCTGACCTCTACATTTTTTTATCAACAAATTTTCCTTATTTTCTCTAATCCAAACATACAATGTAGAAACCTTAGTCTTTATCGTTTGTTTCAGTGAGAAGCAGATGAATTCCTCGCTGTGACAATGGGGTATTTGTTGCCCCAGCAGCTGACAGGAGGAGAGTTATAGAGACAGGAGAGGCTGGAAACACAAGAACACGAGAAACTGAAGGATCAGAACAAGACAGAGAGGAACCGAGCTTTGAGATTCATCAGAATATCATTATAACCCAAGAATCACCTTTTTTAGGTTGCATTTAACCTGAAAAAGGTGATTCTTAGGTAAATGAGTCATTGTGACAATTAGGGCCAAAAAAGTAAAAAAAAAAAAAGAATTACAGTTGAAAGCAGATATTTTTATCCACCTTGTCTGAATTTAAATCACATTAAACTTATCTTGCTTTAGGTTTTTGACTTTTTAAGCTCAAGATTTTCAAAAAAAATTCCAAGATTAATCTCAATATTTTGGAGTCTTTTCTTGCAAATTTTTAAGTTAATCTCAGAAATTTTCCAGAAAGAAATCATAGAAATTTCTGAGGTTGAGAAGATAAAAAAACTCAAAAATGTTCAGATTAATCTAGAAATGAGACATCACAATTTTGCTGGAGAAAAAAAATGACATTTTTAGATTAATATAAATAATTTTCTAGGAAAAACTTGGAAATTTTATAGTTTGAAAACATGCTAAAAACAATTTTTAAAATGATATTTTGGGATTTATCTCAAAACTTGTCCATAAAAAAAAAGTTTCTGAACTTCAAAAGTCAAATATTTTTGACTTTTGGACATTTGCTGAATTTCAAAAGTCAAAAATTTTATCTTTGGAAAAATGTGTATGTTGTTTCAAAAACAATTCTGAGATTAATCTCAAATGTTCATTGTCCAATGTTCTTTAGCAGTTTTTCAACTTTTTTCTCTAGAAAACGTTTAGATCAATCTCAAAATTTTTTATTTATTTATTTAGAAAAATTTAGATGTCATTCTCCATATTTCTGAGTTAAAAAGTAATTTCTTTTTACTTTATTTGCTTCTTCTTCTAGAAAATGTCTCATATTTGTTGGTAGAAATTTCCATCTCCTTTAAATGTTTTTTTTCTTCTGTTTAAATCTGATCCAAGTTGAGCCAAACTGTAAACCTTTCATGATTATTTTCCTCCTTCTCTCCTGCGGTTTGACAACCAGGACAGAAGTGGGAAGCATCACTCCCACTTCTGTCCCTCCGTGGTTCCCACCCTCCATCTGCTCTGCATGCAGGTTTGATCCCGTCTCTGAACCTCTCAGTCTGAATCATGGCGAACTCCGGGCTCCAGCTGCTGGGCTTCTTCCTGTCTCTGCTGGGCATCGTGGGGCTGATCGTGGGGACCGTCCTGCCTCAGTGGAAGATGTCCGCCTACATCGGGGACAACATCATCACGGCCGTGGCCATGTACCAGGGGCTGTGGATGTCCTGCGCCTTCCAGAGCACCGGGCAGCTGCAGTGCAAGATATACGACTCCATCCTGCAGCTCGACAGTAAGACAGTTGCTTTAACTTTAACGTGACTTTATTCACGTAAAAGAGAGAAATTACTCCAGAAGAGGAGAAAGGCTTTGGTAAAACTGCCACTCAGGTACTCATTTAATACTGAACTATTTAAAACAGAAGACCAAAATCAGAAGAAATCATATAAATAAACAGAGTAACTTTTTTAAAAATGGGTGTTTAGGAGCATTTTTACTTTTTACTTTTACTTGAATAATTTTATTATGAAGTATTTCTATTCTTGCTTGAGTCAAATTTCAGGATTTTCTGCCCACTGAGTTAAAAACAAACATTTTTTAACCAAAATCCACCAGAAATAAAAACCTGCAGCTTTTGTTAAAGTTTCATAAGTTTTTTATTGAAAGAAACTGATTTGGAAAATAAAATTATTTTGCATGATTTTTATTTTGTGTTACTTAAGTGAATTATTGTTAAAATACCAACATTTCCACTTAACTTTAGATTTTTATCCGCCTGTTGATGTAATACTTACATATTAAATGATTGATAATTGATCAGTTACTCATTACTTGATTAGACTTTAAACCAAATTCTTTTTTTAGTTGAGTAATTTCTTTGATTCCTTAATGTTGATGAAAGATTCAACATTGGCACATTATTTCACTTATAACATGGAAAAATGTATTTTTATGAGTAAAATAATCTGCCAATGGAACAAATGCTTTTTAAAATCAATATTTAGGGATTATTTACTTAAAACAAGCTCCTGAAAAGTTGCTTGTAAGTTAGTTTTGTCTTATTTCACCAGTATAAGATGTTTGGACTGATTTTGTGTTTTTGCAGTGAACAATGTGTTGTTTTCTCTTTCTCTACGTCTCGTACCTCTGACCCCTCAGCGTTGGGTCCGTGTGACGCTCAGGACTGACGATGACAGGAAGTCTGCTTGTGTTACATTCAACACAAACTTCTGACTTTCACCCTTTTGTCAACAAGCTGTTGTCACGAGCCAAATGTTGCTCGTATCATCCGTCTTCAGAGAGAAACACTGATATTTTCACAACCCTTAAAGCTGCAGTACTTTTACATTTTACATATTTCTTGAAACTGTCAGCATTTTGTGACTGACAAGATGCAGGTAATCTGTGGAAAAAATTTCTTCTCCTAGTGCTAACTAGAAGTAGCCAATCAGAGCCAGGAGGCGGGTCTTAGAGCTACCAATCACAATCTGGTGTCTGGTGCGCTACAGCTAGCTTAGCCTGTTGTGAATGCTAAGTCTAGTTAGCATGATGGTTTTATAAACTGTTGATCTTTTCACAGATTAGTTGTTTCCTAATAAACTGTCAGAACATGGTGACAAATCACAATATTATTTTATATGGGTCGATATTGATCAATATTGATTAATCTGAAATCCTGCCAGACTGGAGGTGTGATCTGTTTCATCCACGGTTTTCACTCCACAGCGTTGTTTTTTTGTTATTATTATTTTTAAACAGTTTTGAGGTGAAAACCTGAAACTGCTGCTGTGGCGCTTACTCAGCAGGTTGTAGCTAGGTAACCAAGGAGAGTCGGCTAGTTGATACCTCCAGCGTAGCTTAGCTTCACGGTTCAGGATCAGAGTTCAGTGAAGCTGCTGAGAAATCTATCAACTATTTATATTGATCAAGTGTTTATCGCGATATATATTGTTACTGGTTTATCGTCCAACCTTAACTCAAAGTAGCATCTACCTGATTGTGCTACAGAATAGCACTATAAAACACAAAATGGCGTCTCTTTAAATCTTACATTAAAATCTTTTAATTTATCTGTGCTGAAATCATTACAATCAATAATTATTCTATTGTCTGTCTCAATAAACAAATATAAAAAGTTTGATCAATGGTTTGTGTTCAAATTTAAGCATTTATGGGAGAAGTTTTCACCTTTGACCCGGGAAACTTTGTGATTTCTGAATTATTTTTTAATATTCCAGTCAGGGGAAAAGCTCTGACCTTTGCAAAGTAGTTAAACATTCAAGTTTTATCTAATAATCTACAGTTGTTCCTAACTTTTGCACTCCAGACAAGTGAAAGTTTCTCGGTGGATTTCTCCTCGACTTTGAAGGTCAATTTAGAAACAAGAATGTGATTATATCAGAAGTAAGAAGCATAATCCTGCCTATTGTTTCCATTTCCCTCTGATTTCCATGCTACATGGAGTCTCCCTCGCTCCCTGCTGGGCGGTTTTGGTCTGATTGGGGCGGGCAGGGATGGCCTCGGCTGGCACAGACTGGTTCTAGGTGGACAGAGGCAGGATTTGGACAAAGAGGGGCCTCATCCTGTGAAAGGTTTACAGGCTGACGAAAGGTTTTACCGTTTGGATTCAGTTCAAGTGAAGAGAAATGTGTTGTTTCTCACTGTTAGCGTGTTCATGAGTCTCCCATGGCTTCCCTAATTTACAACCTCTGGTCACTCAGATAAAGCCTCAGCCCCTATTTTTCCTGTTTCTTCTTCCATTTTTGTGTTTTTCTGGTATTTTCTAGCCTTCCTGAACTGGATTGCATATTTATAATGGTGCATTCTGGCTGCTGTAGAAAGAAAAACAATAAAAATACTGAGTACATTTCTGTCAAAACATTCAAATATTGAGTTTATTGACAGAGTGTGTCCAATGATTTTTAGAAAAAAATGTAGAAATGTCTGAATTTCAAAAGTCAAATATTTTTAGATTTTTTAAATTTCTGATTTTTGGAAAATTCCAAATTCACATAGAACATTTTTGACTTCTCAATTTTAGAAATTCTCTAGAAAAACTTTGAAATTGCTCAGTTGAAAATTGTTTGACTTTTGAAACTCAATGTAATATTAAATATTCAGAGTCTTTAATATCTAATTTTGGACTTTTACATTTCAAAAAGTTTCTAGAAAAAAAATTTGGGAGAAAAAGAAGGAAAATGTTCTGAGTTTTGAGTTTCAAAAGTCCAAATGTTCAAATTTTGAAACACTGAAATTAAAAAAAAAATGTCTCAAAATCTTCTGAGATTAATCTCAAAATGTTAGTTTTTCTAGGAAATTTTGTGGCAAAAACTTGAAGATTTCTGAGCTTGAAAGTCTAAAATTTGCCAGAAAAAAGCTCAGAAGTTTTTTCATAAATCTGAGATAATTTATAGAAAATGTCAAAGATTTTCCACTTTTGAAACTCAGAAATGTCCAAAAATTTCTGAGATTAATCAAAATATTTTCTAGGTTTTTTTCCCTGTAAATTTACTTCTTCCTTTTCCTGTTTTACCTGTAAATGCAGTGAAATCTTTCGCTGGTTTCCTTCCCCAGGTTCACTGCAGGCGACCCGCGCCCTCATGATAGTGGGCATCATCGTGTCCGTGGCGGGTCTGGGCGTGGCCTGCATGGGAATGAAGTGCACCACCTGTGGAGGAAGTGACAAACTACGCAAGTCTCGCATTGCCATGATAGGAGGAATTATTCTGCTGATAGGAGGTGAGGATGAAAACGCTCCAACTGTTGATGTTAGTTTCAGCGAAAGAATTGGACTAATTTAAGATATAAAGGTGCATTCCCAACATTTTGTTGATTTTCATAAATAAATAAAGAATCAGAAAGCCCTGCACTGTTGTTCACTTCCTGCTTCTGCTTTCTGGTCCACTTGGCATTCACATATACATTCAAACCGTACCGAAGGTTTGTAGACGAACCAAAGTTCAGTTGTTTGGTCTGCACCAGAGTTTTATTGCACGTTCACACCTCCCTAAATGCTTCAAACTTCCTCTGCAAATTGAAGCTGTCTAAACCAGACTGGTGAGAATCAAAGATGCTGCCCATAAGTGAATCTCGGGAAACGTTTAATCCCAAATCCAAAGCTCTTTCTTCCCACTCATTGCCCTCTGGCGGCCACTGGACTGAATGGGCTCCGTGCTGCTGGTTCTGATGTCCAAAGAGCTTTGAAGACTTCACTGACAGCCCATTGTGCTGGAGTCGGAGGGATAAAAAAGGTTCCTATCCTGTTGAATTTCGATGTGTTATTGAAATGGTCCATCTGTCCTGTTGACTCTCTCTCTGCAGGCCTGTGTGCCATTGTGGCGTGTTCTTGGTTTGCTCACAACGTCATCAGAGCTTTCTACAACCCCTACACTCCGGTCAACACCAAGTGAGAAGAGCTAAATGTTTCACTGTATTCTGTATGATTGTAAAATCAATCCTTTGTTTCTTGCTTTAATTAGTTATTGCAACATTTCACATGTCACTCACTAGCTGTTATTTTTTGGCAAAGTCCTAGTTTTGTGGGTTTTGTAGAATAACTTGATTTGAGTTATCAAGAATGAAGACAAATGGAAACTCAATTTGATTTATGTTCTGGTGTTTCAAAAAACTAAATAGTTTTCATTGTCAGCATTTTCTCTGCTAAACTACATGCATGTAGCTAAACTCTGCGCACCAGAGCTATACTTTCTTTAAGCTCAAAAGTATCATGACCAGTTAACTTAAGCGATAATAAAAAGGTATTTCAAACCTTTGCACATTGGAAAATATGCTCATGGGGCTATTTGTGTTAGCTTCAGTGTTATCTAAGATAACATAATGATTGTTATCTTTACGTTGATGTGTTAGCTTCATTTGGAGTTGTTAGCTTGATTTGCTCAGTTCTGTTTTAGTGCGTCTTGCCACGTTAAATCCAAATTAACTGCTGTTGGCCACTAGCATATGAAAATGGCTGCGTAATTATACAACCGTACGTCTTCAAAAAACATTAGCAGAGCAAACGTGCTTGAACTCAGCTTGGGTTGCTAGGTAACGCCACTATATGACTTTACAGTTGGAAGGTTTTTGAGATGGCTCGTTTTCCAGACGCCATAAAACATTAAATCGTTGCCAGAAAATGGCGGGGTGTTTTTCTTTAAGCAGTTGTGATCCAAATGTAAATATAGAAAATGTTGCCGTTCATTCATTTTTGTCTCTGTGCTCCGTCAGGTCCGTTAACCAGTTTCAGGACCCGACCAGAACCTCTCAGTGTAAATTACCTTGACAAATAATGAGATTTGGTTATATTTAAAAGCAGGCTTTAATGCTGAAAGATGATCCAATGTTACAATCCATATCTGTCATACAAATGGAAAAAATGGAGTTTCATTCACCGTCCAGAGCTGCTCCACCCTGAGCTCACATTATGACTGAAACCGAGAGATTTGAAGACTGCAGCATTTAGCTTTTTGTTGTTTTCTGCTATCTGTAACCTCCAAGGCTTGTCTAATCAGTTTCAGTCTCTTTATGTGTGCCTGCCGGGAGACACATAAACATGGTCATGTAAGCTGCAGCATGTGAGTGTAAGCAGATAAAGGTTAAAAGACATTGAGGACAAGATAGAACATTTAACAAATATGTGAATTTCTCTATTATAAAATAAAAATACAACAGAGAAGCTAAAAACCGATTATTCTAGTTTTAATGTAATCTTTGTCTTCCCAGGTTTGAATTCGGAGCGGCCATCTTCATCGCTTGGGGCGGCGCCCTCCTCGATGTTCTGGGCGGCGCCATGCTGGCCGCCTCCTGTCCCAGGAAGAAGCAGGTATCCAGGTACCCAAATATGCCCGGCTCTCGCTCCAGCCCTCCGAGCAGCAACAAGGAATATGTCTGAGAGCGCCCCCTGCTGGCTGGAACTGCTGGGTTAAAAAAAATACAAAAATAAACAATTGCTGCAGCGTCAACAGAGCAGAACCGAAGATGTGAAACAGAGACTCTCCTTGTTGGGCTTTAATGAGCATTTAATTGTCACACACTGCTCTGAATTGTTTCATCAAAGATGTTTCATGCTCCGTCCTCACATTCCACAGTTGTTTACCATTGGTCTTCTCAGACACATTATAATTGGATCCCCTTATTAAACCCACAAGACTTTGTGTTGCAGCCTAATATTATGGACTACAGCCAACATTTGCAGCCGTGTGTCAGCGCTAGCCGTAATTAGCACATGTCTTGTAATTGAAAGTAATCAGTCCCTCCATGGTGTGCAGGTTGCAGCTCAGTCCATGTGAGGTTTTATTATATCAGTGTACTAAAATAGGCGTTAAAGTGAGCATGGTGTGACTTCTCACACCGGCCTCATTGTACACCAAACGACATCCATTACTCTTCAAATCAGCCGGCGAGAAACTCTGCTCAGATAGACAGATATTTGTTTTTACCCCGATTGTACTGCTATTTATTTTGTAGATTTAAAGGATCTGTAGCGTCATGGTATGTAGATTTTACACTGTTACACTCTGAGCTGTAACTACAGAATAATGGGAACATAGAAAATGTATGAAAAAAGTATTTTTAACATGTTAGATAAATAAAAACACAGTAGACATTAAGTGTGGGATGTTTGTAAATTGTTACCTACAGTGTTGTGAAATCCTGTTTACAGATTTCTTTGGATTTTTTTCTCAGACCTTTATTAAATCAAACAAATGTTAACATTAGATAATGATAAATGCATTTTGGAGACTTGGAAAACTTTTGAGAGAAATGGCAAGAAATATTGCTAAAGACGTCGAGGAAACAGTTTTAATGCTTAAATTTACAACAGTGTATCAGGGTGGATAGAGACAAGGAGCATATTTCTGCCAAAAAAGTAAAAAATTTTGAGATCAATATCAGAAATTTAAATAAAAAAACATGAATATTGTTTAGCTTGAAAAGTCAAACATTTACCAGAAAGAAAACCTAGAAATTCTCTGAGCATGAAATCAAAAGATTTCAAGCAATTTCAAAATTCTGAACTTTTTAGAAAAAACTTGGACATTTCTGAGTTTGAAATGTCAAAAGTTTACTAGAAAAAAACTCAATATTTTGAGACTTGTCAGAAAATGTCTAGAAAAAAAGAGAAAATTTCTGATTGAAAAGTCAAGTTTATCAGAAAAAAATCATTTTTTAGATCAATCACAGAAATGTTCAAGAAAAATAAGACCTAGAAACATCTGAGCTTGAAAAGTAAAAAAAAAAAATGCATGAAACAATGTTGAAAATTTGAGGGTTTTTTACGTTTGTAACCAACAGGACCTTTTTTTCCTCAAATTTCTGAGAATAATCTCAAAATGTTATTTTTTTTCTTTCAATTTTTTTACTTCTCAAGCTAAAATTTTCTCAGAAAAGTCTAAAATTTGCTTGGAAAAAAAATCTGAAAGTTTAGAGATTAATTTAGTAAAAATAAATTACCATTTGAAAATTTGTTAGGGAAAACTCAGAAACCAGTTGGAAGATTACCATAAATAACATAATCGGAGGTTGTTTTAAAGCCGTTTATGCAAACCGAAATAAAAACAAAAACAGATTTTATGAGAATTTATACTTTTATTTATTTCCAGAGATGCAACATGAAAGATTGATCACTTTCATGCAAAAGGCAAACAACCCCAGCCTCAGAGTCAAAATGTGTGAAAAACATCCCCCACTGGTGAACTATGACCTCAACGGTGAGCCTTTAAAAGGCCCATTATGTCTTATTCCACTGCAATCTTCACAAAATCCCCAAAACATCAGTTAGATTGTCTCAGCAGCGACAGCCAATCAGAGCTGCCCGTTTTTATGATCTCATACTGCCATCATGTCTGAGTCAGAAAGACAACATGACGAAAACGAATCATAAACATCAACGCATGCGGATCAGAATATATTTAGATATAAATTTGATTTATAATCATAAAAGAAAAGAAAAAGTGCATCAAAATTTTGCCGTCTGCCTGCAAAAACCCCCCAAAAAACTACAACATAGCCCTTTAATCACAGACCTCATGCATAGGTTTCTGCGACGTGTCACAGCACATGACAGGCATTCCCACAAAGTGCACGTCTTAAATCTCACTTTTAGATGACAAAGTAAAAAACAAGTAGAAGCCACAACGACAGCTAAAAATATAGATTTCTTTGAACAATAAATAATTTGCAGTAGTCGTTTTCCTCTGGTTTAAGTAGCGAGCGCTCATAGCTACTCCGTTCGGATCTGTGCGAGTCGTTGCACAACCAAAAGCTTAATTTTTCACCCCAACGGGCCTCGTGTTCCTTCACACAACAAATTAGCAGAGAATCGGTAACCTTCGTCAGACACGTCCGGCCGATCAGAAAAGAAGCTTTGAAAGAAATCCTTCGACGGCCTACAGAGATTCATTTATTCACAGTCTGAGCGAAGTTAAATAGACACTATGTACAAGCAGGGCTCCGTTCAGGCGGCGCGAAATGAGCCGTGTTGGAGCCATCAGCAGCTCCAGAGGACACTTTGGACCAGGAGCGCTGACTGGAACGGGTTTCTGGCACTTCTCAGAGATGAAGTTAGGAGATGGGCGACAGGGAGACGGGGCACTGGCCGTTGTTGTTCATGAGGTCGTCCAGGTCTTCGTCGTCCAGATCCACTGTGGAAGAAGAGAAAGACATTTTAGCTGAGCAAAGCTACTTGTGTTAGCTTCAGAGACTAGCTTACCAGCTATTAGCTTGACTGGATTTGACTCTATGGGTTGATGGTGTTAGCAAATATCTGCTTCAAATTAACCGAATTAATCAGTTGACTGATGGACCCTGACAAGCTGTTAGCTTCACTTTTAGCTTTGCTCTGATTTGCTGTTAGGGTTAGGCTAACCCTAAACCTAACCCTAACCCTACCCCAACCCCAACCCTAACCTACCATTAAGTTTAAGCAACTGTTAGCTTATCTTTGAATAAACTTGACTCAGTTACTTTTAGCAAAACTTTGAATAGGTGTTAGTTTGATTTTGAGTAGTGGTTAGCAAGATTTCAAACAGGAAACATTGTAATGTTTCTTTTTCCTCATGTCAGACTCTCTACTAACAGACATAATGTCGCTAATTTCAACAACTAAACATAATGAAATTCTGGGAATTCTCTTTACTGGTGTACAGAACAATTCAAAACAAAAAAATGAAGAAATGAAATATCCAACATAGAAATAGACAAGTTCTCTGAGCTGAAAGAAGGTGCAGAATTGTTTGTAAATCCTCAAAAACTAAATTATACCTTTAAACTCAATAAAATAATTTTAAAAAACTTTAAAAGTGACCCATTATGCTTCCTTTAACAGGTTACATAAGTCTATGGTCTACACTTGATAGGTTTATTAAATTTTTTGCACAAAGTAATTCTAAGGCAATGAGATTTTTGTCTCTGCAGTTCTGCCTGCTTTGAGCCTTGTCACTTTAAATGTAATTTAATTACATTTATTTGATTAGGACAGTGCAGGTTAATCAACATTACCACAATTTATGCCAGTGTAAATATGGACGAATTTGCACAGCAGCATTTAATCTTTTGTCCTAAAGCAACTAGGCACAAGAACAAATGAATAAACAAATAACTAGCCAACAGACAGAAACACTATGAAACAGGACACAACTCTCTACACTATGAGCAGTACATATTTATAATATGTACACATTATAAATGTGTACATAACTGGTTTGTTTCTTTTTTAAAACTGCATATTTTCACCATTTCTGACATATTTTGGTTGTTTGCCTCTTATCGACGCCACCTTCTGGCTGAACTGTGCAGTACGCCTCAGTGTGTCGCAGCCTCCTCTGGTTTGTGCTCCATTTGTTTTATGATCCATGAAGCTTTAAAACCAGCTGACCAAACATTCTGGAGTTCCGCCTGGGTTGCTAGGCAGCGGGCTGGGGGTTGCTAGGCAGCAGGTTGGGGGTTGCTAGGCAGCAGGCTGGGGGTTGCTGGGTAACGGTGCAGTTAAAGCAGCTTATTTTCCAGACACCAAAAAAAAACATTAACTTGTTACCAAAAAAGGTTTTGTTAAGCACTTGTTTTTAGAAGCAGCTGAGACCCAAATGGACGTACAAACACATACAAAACATACAACACATGATTTTTTCGTAATTTCTTGTTCTTGAACTTGACGAGTTTGGTCAGTAGGAGGCTTGGAAACAAAAAACAAATGGTCTGGTTTCCAGTTTGGATTTAGGCTTTTTTCCCTGGCAGGTTTCAATGGAAAGCTGTCTCCGTCATTCAGTTCACCACATTTGCATGAGGTGAGTTCAGAAATAGAAACATCTCTGTTGTGGAGTCAAATAAAACACAGCGATAAAAGAAAAAACTGCTGGCTCCACAGCAACTGATTCCTGTGACGCATTTTCTGCTGAATGTTGTGGTTTTTTATGCAGATGTCTCCATTTTTCCCCAGGACCAAAACAATCAAGGATTATATCTGTGGGAAAGTCCTTTTATGGCAAAGTATGACAGAGGAATGGTGATGCTGTGGGCCTGTTTCTCTATCAAAAGAGAGAATATTACCTATTCTGAGTATTGCGTATCTGTATCTATTGTAGCTAGAGAACCAAAAAAGAAACAAACAAAAAACAAATCAGGCTTTCAAAAAATTATATTAAAATCATGAAATTATTTTACTTTTGTAGACAGAAAAAAAGTAGCAAAGAGACAATTTACATGCAGTTATTCACTATTGAAGCAAAAACGACAAGCTTGTCTTAACCAAAAACTCACATGCAGTTTTTGTTAAAGTCCCATTTGTTTTATATTGAAAGAAATTGACTTGGAAATAATTCTCTTTTGTGTGATTTTGTAATTATTTTCATTTTTAAGCAACAAAATACCAAAATCTCCACATAACTTTATATGGAAAATAAAAAACAGTATATTTCTGTCAAAAAAACAATCAAATGTTGAGTCTAGGAGTTTGTCCTAGATGTTTTCGAAAACAAAACAAAACAAAAAAACAGAAATTTCTAAGTTTTATGTAATTTTTAAATATCAAAAAGATGTTTTGATCAGTTATTAAGTACTGGAGTCACTTTTTTACCAAACATCTTTTAATTTTAATTTCTTGAACATCTACTTTTTACTTTAACTTGAGCAAAACACCAATATGTTGGTGGCAAGTCCAATAAAACAACCAGCATGAATCCCTAAAAAAAATTTAAAAAAGCAACAGATTGCAGTTTCTCTCACCTTTTTTGGACCGGCCGATCTGACCCAGTTTCGGAGCTCTCTGTCCGAGCCTCTGGGGGTTCGCCCCGCCGTCGTGTCCGTGCGCCTGCGGGTGTCCCGGGCTGAACTGCCCCGCCGGGCCGGGCTGCCGGGGCGGCCCGCTGTGCGGGATCAGCTCGGGGATTCCTGAAGCTCCGTACATGCTGCGGTTCTCCTGTTCGGCCGCTAGGTGTCAGCACAGCCCCGAGCGTGTCGCTGTCGCGTTGAGGAGACTCTCGCTACTTCCGCAATGCTTCTCAACGCCGAAACGTGTGGAGGCTAAAAAACACAAATAAAACCTCAAAATGTTGGCAATAACAGTCGGAAAAATCCAAACGCCCTGTTGATGAAACCAGAACCGACCGTTGGCTGTAACTCCGGGGCGCTGGCGGAGCGCGTGCCAAGAAACAGACAGTTACTCAACGTTTAAAACAGAAATAACCCCAATTATTGTTATCGCTAACAGGTGTAACATTATTTCCTCTGCGTCACACCGACGGCTAACATGACAACAACATGTCTCCACATCGATCTGTGGGTCGAAACCGTTGATTTCCGTTCGTTTTTCCCAGACAGCTCTCCGCGGATCCGTTAAGTAAAAACAAACAGCGGCTGTAGCTCACCCTGCTAAAGCGCTGAATCGGGGAAAGTGTCCAGCTGAGAGCCGCCGCCGCCGCTGCTGCCGCTGTTGTTGTTGTTTGGAGCTCTCAGCCGCTTCTCTGCCGAACTTGGCACAACACCAAGGAGGAAGAAAGCGATTTAAAGGGACCTTTCTCTCTCTGCCGTGGGGATTTCCTCCCGTGAATCACGTCACGGCGCGGTCGATGCGATGAGGACGGTTGTGATTGCAGGCTGGTTTACCCGGTGGGAGGGACGTTTTGCGTGGCCACGCCTCCCGAGTCAGAGACCAGCCAATGACAGGCTCCGCTGAACCACACTGCAAGTTGGTGAACTTTGACACCAACAGCTCATTTACAGAAATGCAAATGAGTCAGGAGAAACTTCCTGAGTCATTTGGAAATGTGCGATATAAATAAAATGACCTTTTTACCTTTAGTCGAAAGATATTCCTCATTTTCTGACGTAAACACTGATTACAGAGGTTAGAGTTTTCTTGCGATTTAACAATAAAGCTGCTTTATGTAATTTTAATTTAAAAATATATAAATATATAAATCTATATATATATATATATATATATATATAAATATATAAATCTATATATATGTATTTGTAAATATATATACGTGCAGGGCTGCACAGTGGCGCAGTTGGTAGCATCTGGGTTCGATTCCCAGGTCTTTCTGCACGGAGTTTGCATGTTCTCCCTGTGCGTGGTGGGTTCTCTCCGGGTACTCCGGCTTCCTCCTACAGTCCAAAAACAGGACTATCAGGTTAATTGGTCTCTCTAAATTAATCCTAGGCATGAGTGTGTGCTGTTTGTTGCCCTGCGACAGACTGGCGACCTGTCCAGGGTGACCCCGCCTCTTGCCCGTTACGTTAGCTGGAGATAGGCACCAGCACCTCCTGACCCCACTAGGAACAAAGGTGAACAGACAATGGATGGATATATATTTACATGTTTGTTCAATCTGTCACAATGTTGTGTGTGATGGAAAAGATTACAATAAGGTCACATCTGCTAGTCATGTCATATGAAATGTTCTTGAAATGTTTGTAACAAATGTTCATGTTCGAGGTCGGAAGGTTGCTTTCCACAGCTGCATCAGAACCAGACCGTCTCGCCCCTTGTTTTAATTCCTTATCCTTGCATAAAACTCATGTGTTGTCTCTGCCTGGCGTGTGACTAATTTTGACTTTATGATTTTGGTCCATCTGACAAAAACATAAACATTGTAAGACCACATTTAGCATCTGTAATGGCCCTTTAGATGCCATTATTTGTTGGCTAAAATGAACCTCACTAATTCAACCAAACAGAATTATGCCACAATAAATCCAAACGCGTTCATCCGATTGTTGTTTTTCAAAGCTGTTCCTGTTGTACATCCACTGATTCTTCCACATTTAGAACATGAACAGTTAAAAATAAATAATTAAAAGACAAACTTTAATCTGACGTTCATCCAACAGTGGATGGATGTGAATGTATTTGTCAGTAGAAGCAGAAGTTGGCTGGTTTCTGCCTCTAAACAAGTCGGTCCACTGAGTGGGATGATGCTGTCAATAAGCTGGAGACCGAGCTGAAAAAGGTCATCTGAGGTCACTGAGAAAAGAAACAATATGGATGCAATGTTAGTGAGACAGTAACAGAGATGTAAGGAGGTTTAACATGAACAGTGGCGGTAAATTATCATGAAAGTTGATATGCCAGGCGTCTTTATGTAGACGAATACTTCGTGTTGTACCATTGCAAGGTTATTTTTAATTCGCCTGTTATCTGGTGGTGCCACTGAACAGAGATGCAGCAACGCAGCTTCACAGAAAACTGAAATAAAACAATTAGTGAAAAACGGCAGCGCCACCTGCAGAAAAACATGACGTCATGATTTTGTGTGAATTTCCATGATAATTCCCAAGAAACTGGAAGGACTGACTGATGTAATTTGGAAGTAAATGGATAAAAACTGAATTAATTTGATTGATAACATAATATTTAAGCACACTTAGTGTTTAGTCTAGAATCTAGAGGGCCACGGAAAAAGCTACGGCGGGCCGGATTTGGCCCTCGGACCTCAGGTTTGTGACTAATGGCGTAGAGGAATGGATGCGTTTAGATAAAAACTGAAAATAGAAACTTGACCATGTGTTTGTGTTTTAAAAGCAAGTTACGTTAGGGTCTGATCACCAGGTTGGTTCGGTTTCTCGTTGGTTATTTCTGCGTCCTGTGAGGGGAAATTCCTGTTTTTGCTCAGTAAAGTGAAGGTTTGTTCCGGCAATAATGCCATGTTATTAGCCGACACGTTTGCTGCGTTTCATCCTGTTTACTGACGGAGGCTCATCAGAACTAAGTCATGTTTGTGCAGGAGTTTGTACTATCTCCAGGTTCATCGCATTCAACAAACAAACTGAAGAGATAAACTCGGTTCTCAAAATAAAGGTTCACCAGACGTGTCATGACCTATCCAGGACTCTGCAGCCAAACGGACGAGGAAACTATAAAAGTGAGGTTTTCCAGATTTATCCAAACCATTTGGGGCGACGATGGCTAAGATTATAGCATCAACTCTGCTGCTGGTTGCTCTGATCGATTGCTTTTTCGACAAAACAGGTACGTCCGAAAGAAAAAAATAACCTTTAATGCTAATTCTCCACTATATCTCACAAAAAACATTATTTAAGACGTCTTACTTTGACTAAGTGTTGATTTTTTTTATAGCTTATTGTGACGAATTTCACTCTGCTGGATTTACAACCAGAGAAATCAAAAGATGCAGATGCTCAAGTGAGTAAACTTTGTTTTTTTGTTTTTTTTAATCAAAAGAAATGTTTATTTTTAGATGTTTGTAGATTTCAGAGCAGGTGTTGATATAAATGTTTCTTCCATTGCAGTGATTTCCCCTGGCAGAGTAAAGTGTCCCTACCCACTGATACCCACAGATGATAAAGAAAAGCAGGTTAAACTTTCTGGATTAAATGAAAATGGTGAGTAAAATTAATCAAAATTAATCATTAATTACTTCGATAGCATTGTTAATACATCTAAAAGCATTAATACTGACGCAAGAAATACTTGAAAGCTGCTTTTTTATTTAAATTAATGGTTTAAAGATATTTTTATTTAAAATTTAATCTGGATTCTTTTATTTTTTTGTATCAAAACTGATACATCTATTATTTCCCACCAAAATGATTAGATAAAAGGAAGAAATCAATTAAAAAGCTTGAAATATCACAATTTCTGCACACATTTTCACCAGTTCATTTCTACACAACTGATGCTGATGTTTGTTGAGTAAAGTTGTTCAAGAGGTCAAAGGTCGCAGGAATATTCTACTCAAAACTGATACATTTAGAGGAGTTTAGCAAAACAACTACTAACCTCTGTGCCTTTTTATGTCTTTCAGGTTTACTCAAGGTTATAAAATGCCACCAGCCACAAACGGGTAAATATATCCGAGGGGAAAAGCAGACGCTGAAGCATTGCCTCTGCTGCAGGATGAAGGGAAACCCGAGGCTGAGTGAGTCCAGCTGGACGTTTGACCTTGAATTTATCCAGAATTGTCAAAGGAAAGTGATTTTCTGATTGTTTTGTTCCTCTGCAGGATCTAAGGTCATGAAAGCGTTCTGCGGCTTCTCGTGTTTTCCTTCAACGCCGTTATAAACGAGGGAGAACAGAATGGCCTAATCAAAGTATCAATGTTTCTGATTCCTATCTCTGATTTTACAGGTTATGTTCTGTTTTTATATGTTTCATTTCGTTTTAACTAATTTTTTTGTGTTTCAGTACAATGTTTGCGCCTCAGCAGTAGCATGAATGAGTGAAACCACAAAGATGTGAATAGATCAGAAAACTTAAAGTCAGCTGAATATACAAGATAAATGGTGAGATAAATTGTTAGTATTACAAAATACAAGGTGTGAATTATAGTCAGATGTCTTTATTCTCTTAAAAATCAACTTTTTGAAGAATTATAAAACTTTTTAGCTGACAGCAAAACAGTTCTTCAGTTCAGAGACGAGTTCGCTTTACAAGGTTTGATGGGAAAGACGGTAAAACTGTAACTTTTCCTCCCGTCTGCCACTGATTAATTAGACGAGCCGCTAAATATTTCTCATTCTAGTCAAGTCAGTTTAGCATATGTCAGCAACAAAGCGGTTCAAGGTTTAAAAACAACAAATAAAAACGAAACTTTGCTTTAAAGTGACAGAATGAAGAGAAGCTACTAAAAGGTGAAACCCAGACCAGAATTAATGGACGTTCCAGTTGTTATTAATCAAAAGTAGCTCTGAACAGACGAGGCTTAGCTTTGATTTCAGGGAGCTCAGTGTTCCGGCAGGATTACAGTTTTTTTCTGCATCACTGATGCAGAACAACTGAAAATTCTGGTTCTGGATGATGCAGAGCAGACTAAAACCAGGAGACCTGAGACGACTGGAAGGTTGAAACAACAGCAGCAGATCTTAAAAGTATTTATTTGGTCATTTATAATCTAACAGAAATACTTTTTTAACGTCTTTAAATCCTGAAAATGTTCTCCAGGTTATAGAAGACTGACTTTGCAACCGTCTTTATGTGTCTCTGAATGTTCAGTCCATCACTATGTTCAGATTTCAGGCCTGATCGCTGGTTTCTAGCTGCAGTAACTGAAGCAATGTGCTGAATCTGGATCGTTCCTCTATAAAATAATAACTTCAGGTTTGTTTCTGTTCAACTGGTGAAAGTTGTTGCAGACTCTTAGCATTTAAAACATTATTTAGGATCCCAGAGACTCAAAAGATGCAACGTTTGTGGTAAATTATTGTTTGCTTAGCTGGTCCAGATTGGATGATTCAAAACATTTACTTTACATTCCTCGAAGGTCAAAGTTTGACATCAGTGGAAAATATGTGTATGTAAATTAATAGAGAGTTTACCAACTATTCAAGGTTAAAGTTTATTTATAAATCACATTTAAAATGAAATAGTTGCACAAGTTATAAATTATCGGAAGATTAATCAGTAAATTTAAGTAAAGCAGACAAAAAATCTTAAAATAGATCTAATGAGAGTTAGCACAATAAAAGCTAAAATAATCTACTAAACTATGTTACACTGGCAGCTGATTTAAAGTGTTTGTTTAGTAAAAGTTTTTATGTTATTAGATGGTAATTTGTTACTGTATTTTATGTTTTCTCGGTTTTTGAATCAACTTTGTGCTTCTTTTATGTACTGATGTGACTTTCAATAAAGTTTCAGAGATGTAAAAAATTGGGGAGTTTTTTTGCAGAATTTTATCCAACAAATAAATAAATAAAATATTTTCCTTTAATTCATTCTGTAGGGGAGGAAAAATTACACATTTACACAATTCCTATTATATAGAGCATTTTTAAAGGAGTCTATATTTTTGTTAAATTATTCAATGTTTCTAGAATATTCCAAATTTATTTAATCTCAGACCAATTTCGTTTTACCACTCTTCAAAATGAGAAAAACAGGAAATCATTGCCTTAATGATTGTGACTTAAACTTTTGTTTAACTTTAAGTCACATTTTTTAGCTAAAGTAATTGATTAGAAAATAGCAATCATGTTATTAGCTTCACCTAGTTTAGCATACAAACTTAGCGTAGCCTAACAGGCCTAGTTCAAGCAAACAAAATTCACTCAACATCTGATGCAGTACAAACCAAATACAACATACAGCTAAAATATGGTTTAAGAACATTTTAAATATGTATATTTTTAGGATGTTTTGTAACAGCTGTTTCCCTCCACTTATAGTAGCTAACAATGCTAATGGTAATATCTTTAGCTGTTGATTTAGTGACACTGGAAACCAATAACTTATTTCCTCCAACAATAATATATTTTGCATGTACTTTACATAACATCACAACTTATTTTTAGGAAGTTAAAATATAATTTCTCCACTCAGTTTTTGACTAAATGAAGAAGAAAAGATTATGGTGTGAGCTTTGCCTAGCTTAGCATATAAACTTGACCTAGCCTACAGTGCTAGCTGGATAAAGCTAACAAAAATCAGTCAACATCTGACACAGTGCTAACCAAGTCATACTCAGAATAATAAACATTGTGTTAAAAAATAAATTCTTGAATTTATGCTTACATTTTTATGATGTTATGATGTTAGCTAGCTGATTCTCTTCAGTCATAGTGGCTAACAATGCTAACGGTAATACCGCTAGCTATTGATTTATGCTACATTTATGACAGTGAAGAATATTGTTAGTGGTTTTATTCTACTGTATTTAATGATGAAACTCTGACCTTCAACCAACCAAAACATCCAGTCATGAAACTCTTGTCACTCTTTTTCCCACCACATTTTCATCAGTCTGCTCCTTAATCTAAGGGAAGAAACGCTATCAATGATTTAAAGCTGAGATTAGAGATTAACACGGTGACTCACCTGAGTGAAGTTGGACCCTCACCTTCTACAAATCAGATGTGTAAATGTGTAATTAGTGTCAAGCGTTTGTGTTGGTTTGTGCAGCAAAATGTTTTTGTTTGCGCCGCTATAATTTTAAAGATATAAAGAAATGTTTCTAGAGGTCATCAAAGGTCAACCAGCCCTCCCACCTTCTTCACATCAGACAAAATGGGTGTCAATCAAGTCGACTCTGCTTGTGCTACGTTTGTGCAGCAAAAAGTTTCATCTGTGCAGATTTGGCTTTGAAGATATTAATTAACGTTTAAAGGTCAAAAGGTCAACCAGCCCCCGCCCACTTTCATAAAGTCAAACAAAATAGATGTCAAACGTTTGTGCAGCAAAGATTTCCATTTGTGCTGCTAAAGATATTGAGAAAAATGTCTCTAGAGGTCAGCAAAGGTCAATGGACATCAGTTCATCTGTGAATTTCATTTGAAGTTATTTGGTGCAAACCGATGAACATGAATAATTTAATTTTAATGTTGATGAAATTTATTGGGAGCCAGGTCTTATTTAGAAAGAACTGGTACAACACCTTCCATAACACACGCTGTACTTTAGTTTCTGACCACCAGAGGGCGCTACTAGACAAACTGTACTGTCGAAATACAAAAAGTAGGACTAGATCAAAACGTGCGAACTATCCAGTCTGCTGTTTCCATCTCAAGCTAACACAACCGTCATCATCAACACTTATTTTATGCACTGACTTCAAATCAGTGCATAAACTGTTTATAACACAACTGATGTTCAGTGACCTTTCATGACCTCCAGAAACGTTTCTTTATATCTTTAAAATGATAGCAGCACAAATAAAAAGGTTTTCTGTACAAACGTTTGACACCCATTTTGCTTGATTTGAAGAAGGTGGGGGTCGGACTTCACTCGGGTCCCCGGCCTCCTCCTGCCTCTCCCAACATGCCAGGACTGATCCTGAGGCCAAACGGACCCGGACGTGTCCTGGTATAAAACAGCCAGAGTTGGTGCAGTTCAGCAGAATCTTTCAGACACTTTGGAAAACATGGCCAAGCTTGTAGGAGCCGCTCTGCTGCTGGTCGTCCTGATCCACTGCTTCTCCGACAGGATGGGTAAAATATGCTGACTCGTTACATTTTGTTTTGTGTATTTGGGAAAGCACGTCTCATAACTCTGGTTTGTTTTGTTGCAGATTCACTGAATCATTTCATGTATAAGTCTGTAGACATTTTTTATGATTTTTCTTTACAGCTTATTGCCGTTTATTTCGTTCTGTTGGATTTACTGACCGTGAAATAATCAAATGCATAAACTCAGGTGAGTTATGACCAGCTCTGATTTATTCTAAAAACTTCTTGCCAAGGCATTTCAATGCTTATTGGGGGAACCTTTACACGGTGCATGTGTTGCAGTTGCAGAAACTCAGCCTTGCACAGCGAATAAGTGCCGCAGACCCAGAAATCACCTGGCTATGAAGGAATGTCTCTGCTGCAAAGGAAGAAGTAAGTGGAGCTCAAACATGTGGCTTTCAGTAAATAAAGCCAAGACACTCAATGTTTCATCCACAATTCAACCAGGAGAGGGAAAAAGGCGACATGCCGTTATCACCTGTCACCGAACACAAATTCTCACGTTCTTCTCTATTCTGTAACTCAGAGTAAGTTAACTCGGAGTTGAGTTAACTTGTAACATCTCCAGTCCAAGTATCTCTACTGGGGGTTTGTTAACGCTGCTCTCTGACACAGAGTGGAAATGAGATTATTATCATCGTCTTATATATATTTTCTTTCTCTAACGTTTTCAGGAACCACAAAGACGGAAAAGTTCTGCAGCCTTTCTTGTTACGGTTCAAGGCCTTTATAAATGTGAAAACAAGACACCAACTGATGACCAGGATGGAAAAAAGAAACAAATCCACTTTGTGTTATTGCAAGAATCTTTTTGTATAAGTTGTTGGAGCAACTCTGTTGTTTAAATTGACCATGTTTTGTAAAATAAGGCAACAGTCTTTCTCAAATATAGAGATTATGTAAAGAAGCATCTTTTTAAAAATTTTTCTCTTGTTTTTGTAAATACTTTTTTTTTTACCTGTTTCATCAAATAATACATTTGTAAATTTACCATTTCAATATAAATTTTTTTTTACAATGACTGCTAAATGTTTTATATATCTTATTTTTATACTTGTGCTATGATTTTTTTTTACATAGACATAAATGAGTCCTTTTTGTTTTTATACTAGTTTCAATATAAACATTTATGTAAGCTAAATAAAGAAAAAGAAATGAAATAAAATATTATTACAAAATGTAAGTTTCTCAAAAACAATATGATGTTTTTTACAATATTTTTACAAAGTAAAATATTGTTTCTGTACCATTTTTTTTAGCTAATCAAAGGGGTTAGAAATGAACTATCTTGGTATTAGCTTCGCCTAGCTTAGCATGCAAACTTAGCATAGCCTAACAGCCATGGTTCAAGCTAACAAAATTCACTCAACATCTGCTATGGTACTAACCAAATAAACACACAATAGTAATTGTGGTGTTAGAAAAATGAAAATGATTATTTTTAGGATATTTTGTAAGCTAGCCTTTTCCCTCCAGTCATGCGGGCTAACGATGCTAATGGTAATATCTGTAGCTGTTGACTAATTGACACTAATATCACAATTTCTTCACTCCAACAAAAACATATATTACATACCTTGCACAGATCACCTAGTTTTTTATTCAGTGAAAATATAATTTCTCCACTCATTTTTTGACAAAATCAAATTATTAGAAAAGATTAAGCTTTGCCTAGCTTAGCATAGAAACTTTAGCTAGCCTGGCAGTATAAGCCGAGCTGGTTCAGGCTAACAACATAACTCAAATTTGATGCAGCACATAATAAGAAAAACTGTCAAGAACTTATATATATATATATATATATATATATATATATATATATATATATATATATATATATATATATTTGTAATCTAGCTATTTCCCCTCAGTCATTGTGCCTAACAATGCTAACCTCTAGCTATCAATTTATGCTACATTTTTGACAGGGCGATTATTTTAAGTATATAGTTTATAGTTTTATTCTAAAGTATTTAGTGATGAAACACTAGTTGTTTTTATGTGCTTATCGCTTTTTTCCCACCACATTTTTGTCAGTCTGCTCCTGCATCTAAGTGTAAATATGCTATCAATGATTTAAAGCAGAGATTAGAGATTAACACCCCGACCCCCTACTGCCTCTCCCAACATGCCAGGACTGATCTGACCAAACGGACCCGGACGGGTTCTGGTATAAAACAGTTGGAGTTGGTGCAGTTATTCACTTTGGCGTGAAAACAGAAAACAAGAAAAACAAGGAAAACATGGCCAAGCTTGTTGGAGCCGCTCTGCTGCTGGTCGTCCTGATCCACTGCTTCTCCGACAGGACGGGTAAAAATGCTGATTCATATTACATTTTGTTCTGTATATTTGGAAAAGCACATACATTTCATGTATTTTTTTTTTTTGCAGCTCATTGTGATGAATTTCGTTCTGTTGGATTTACTAAACGTGACATAATTGATTGCAGATGCAGAGGTGAGTTAGGACCAGTTTGGCAAGTTTTCATTGTGTTGCATCTGTTTATTTAATTTTATGTTTTGGTTCCATTTTATTGTGTGTGTTGCAGATGTTCAATCTCGCAATGCAAAAAGATGCCCAAAGCCACTCATTCCCACAGATCACATGAAGAAACAGGTTCTGAAATTCTGCCTCTGCTGCGAAATAAAGAAAAATAGTGAGTGGAGCACAAACATGTTTTGTCTTTTTCTCTTTAATATTGTCTTATCTTTTTTCCTCTTGACTTTGCAGAAACCCCGGTGATGAAAACTATGTGTAACTTCCCTTGTTACAGTGCAATTTTGTAAATGAGGAGGATTGAAGTGAGAGCGATGAAAACAAAACATTAAAACTATTTGAATCTATTTGTATTAAAAGCTATAAGTTGTAGTAGCAAACTAAGCATTTTCTCTTTGAGGTCATAAAAGTTTTCAAATATGCAATGATTGTAGAATATAAAAAAGCTTCCTTTTCAAACTTTTTCAATGCTTTTACTGTTTTCAGTTTGTTTTTTTACTCGTTTTTGTGAATACGTTTATGTTTTTACTTGTATTTCGTTGAATATTTGTAAATTTTCCTTTTCAATTCAAATTTATTTTTAATTCTTACTCTGCTAAATGTTTAATCTGTCTTATTTTATATTATTGTTAATAAAAACATTTTACAGAGACAAATGAGTGCCTTTTACTATTTTAGTCTATAGTGTGAATATAAACATTTATGTAAGCTAAATAAATATTATTTAAAAATGAGCGAATTTTCCGATTTCTATTTGCACAATGTAAAAATATTGTTTCTTCACCAAGTCTTTAGGTAAATTAAATAAAAATGATCAGAAAATACCCATCATGGTATTAGCCTCACCTAGCTTAGCATACAAACTTAGCCTAGCCTAACAATCCTGGTTCAAGCTAACAAAATTCACTCAACATCTGATGCAATACCAATGCAATACACAATATCCAATTTGTTGTCAGAAAAATAGAAATAATGATCTTTATGACATTTTGTGAGCTAGCCGTTTCCTCCAGTTATAGTTGCTAATAATCTTTAGGAACTGATATTTTTTCCCACCACATTTACATCAGTCTGCTTCTATGTATAACATATGAACCAGAAAAACAAAATTATCTTTAACAATCTCCAAATAAACTGATATCTTTTCCCCTTTTGTTGAAGAGCTTTTAGTAAAATAGCAAATGTTAACTTAGCTTAAAAACGTAGATGTGGTATTGTTTTACCACGTATTTGTAAAAATATTAGCTTAGTATAAAAACTTTTACTTGCCACAACTGTATCATTTTACAACACATACATTAGTTAAAATAAGTGTTAGCTTAGCTTGACATACAGATTTCAACTAGCCGATAAGTGTATAATGTTACCACGCTTTCATTAGTTAAGATAAATGTTAGCCTAGCTGAAGATGAAAACTTTAAGTCTTTAACCTAGACGTAGCTAACAAAGTCCATTCAACAGCTGATTTAAAGCTACCTGGTTTTTGTCTATAAGGAGTAAAAAGCATGTCAACAATCTAAAATAATGGATTTGCATGAAGATAATCTAGTTGTTACTAATGCTTCACTAATGAGAGTGGGTTCATTTTATGAGTACTTAGCTAAGCTGTTTAGCAACATTCTGTTTATAAAATAGGTAGATCAGACATATTTGCTTCAAAACGGTTTGCCTGTTTTTCACTTGGCAGGTAAAATCAGTACATTCCACATTATTTTCTGATGCCTTTCTGCCTTTCACAGTTTGGTTCCAGTAATCAGTGTCTCCATTTGAGAGCACATGTGAACCATGCCTATCTCTGCAGTGTCATGGATGTCTCCTCTGCAAATCTATTGCAAAATCCTGTGTGTCAGTTCCAGTCCTTATATTTTGGGTCAGCCGAATACGGGTGAGATTCCCCTGACTGCGTCCTTTTGCTGATAGCTGCTGCGCTTGCTTTGAAAAGAACAACGAGAGATCAGATATGTCCAAGCTGTAATTTATTGTTTATGTGAAAATACAACTGTGAAAATGTTGACATTCAGAGTCCAGTTGATGTTGTGACAGATCTTACTACTTTGGTGGTTTTCCAACAATAAAGACACCAAAAAAAATCTGTTTTTAAGAAAAAGCTTTGATATTTAACTCACAACGGGTGTTAAAATATTCAAGTCTTAATAATAAGTACTATAAAGTATGGTTCTGCACTGTAAAACCACTAAATCTTACCAACTCTTGTTTCTTATGCAATATCTTAGTACACTTGAAATATGACAAAATTAACTTACAAGTAACTTTACAGCACAATGTAAGCACTTGTTTAAATCAATAATAAATAAAGTTAAATAAAAAAATTATTTACTTGAAACAAGCCGTTATATTTTGTTAAAAAGCTACTTGTAAATTAATTTTGCCTTATTTCAAGTGTACTAAAATATTTACATTAGAAACTAGACCAGAAAATTCTTGG
This sequence comes from Poeciliopsis prolifica, assembly GCF_027474105.1. NCBI lineage: Eukaryota > Metazoa > Chordata > Actinopteri > Cyprinodontiformes > Poeciliidae > Poeciliopsis > Poeciliopsis prolifica. The sequence continues at coordinate 494,000 of NW_026562515.1, forward strand.
TAAATTTTGTGTTTTTGCTGTTTTTAATTTAAAAATAGTAACTTCCCTGTTAATTATTGAAAATGTTCCTATTCTTATATAAAATGTTCCCTATTCCAAGCAGTTGCTTGGAGATTTAACATGATTCGTTAACAGTTATGGGAACATGGCCGCCCTGTTTACCGTCTGACTGTTTTCTATTTATACCAAAACACAGAGAAAGACGGAGGACAGAAACAAGAGACAGTCGTTTATAAACAAGAACAAAACTGTTCCCCGTTGGATTTCAGGACATTTCAGCTCTTAAAACAGGTAAGTCTAAGTTTAAGGAATTAAACTGTTGGTTTTATATTTTCAGTTTCTGTTTGGAGAACTGGGACGTTAATCATTTCTGAGAGGACACCAGTTTGACCTGGACCCACTTGTTTGGAGTCTTTCTGTCCTTTCATTTTGATTTGTGGCTAAAAACCAGAACTAAAATGTAACTTATGATGGGGGGAAAAAATCGGAATTAGCATAAAATCCAACATATGCTTTCTACTTTTGACTTCAGTGTAACTGGAATTAATGTTTATTGGTTTTAATGGGTTACTTGGGTAAAACTTGAAAATTCAAATATATTCTGCTTACTTCCTGCTTTCTTTTTAGCTGCACTGCCAAATATACAATTTCTCCTTTTACTGAACTATTTTACACAATGTAGCCTTATTGAAAAGACCACCACTATAACTTAATGTGTGATGTGAATTCTTGATTTGTTTCTCTAAAAATACCACAAAAGGTTTGGAAAGTTAAAATATACTAAATTCACACTAAAATTGTTCAACCTTGGTCTAATTTATTTAAAGGGGCAGTTTTATGTTTTTCAAACATATAGTGCTATTTTACAATTGCCTTCAATTGTTATAAAAATGCTATTTACATCAGATATGACTTAAAGAAAATTTACTTCATAATTTAAAGCCTTGAAATTTGGCTTCTGTCTCTTTAAGAAGCTCCTGCTCTTTCCTAAGCTCCGCCTTCAGGAAGTCATCCCAACATGACTCTTTTGATGTTTTTCCCAGCGTTTCCCGGAGAAGTAGCTCCCATAACGAGGTCAGCTGATGAACAGTTCCACCAGGTGCTAATTGCTAATTGGCTAGTCTGAAGGAGCTCTGAAATGCAGAAGCTTTGAGGAGGAGCTGGGTCTCGAAGGCGGGGCTAAGTACAACCAGCCGTTTTGTACAGCTGAATGTTTGCCATGGAAATTAAATGATTTCTAAAACATGCATGAAGGAATCAGGATAAAACTCCAGGTTTGTTTTTAAGAGGGATTAACATTAAAACATGGCATAAAGCTAAAAAAAAAAGCCTATTTTACATAATTCAGCTCCTTTAATGGCTGCTGTGCTCGGTGTTTAGATCACTGATTGCTCTGGGAAAACAATGAGTAGGAACCATAAATAGTACTTGGGATAATGCGGCATCATTTCAGTCTGTCATTATACATGTTTTCTAACTTTCATGTTTCTGTGGAAGAGCAGCCGCGCCATGTCCAGACATGTGGTGAGTGTGCAGCCAAAGAACCGGGTCAAAGAGGCTGGAGCCTGGAGCACCGGCCTGTGTGAGTGCTACAAAGACATCGGAGACTGTAAGTGGACAACATGAAACCAGTGGGAATGTTGTGAGGGGACTCAGCAGTGTGTGTGTGTGTGTGTGTGTGTGTGTGTGTGTGTGTGTGTGTGTGTGTGTGTGTGTGTGTGTGTGTGTGTGTGTGTGTGTGTGTGTGTGCAGGCTGCTTGGCCTGCTGTTGCCTCCCGCTGTTTACCTGTAAGGTAACGAATGCGGCCGGCGCCTGTCCCTGCCTGCCTCTGCTGGACTGCATCAGCTGCGTTCCTCCGGCCTCTCTGGCCATGAGGGCTTCGGTCAGGGAACGCTATGGCATCAAGGTACCGCAACTCACATAAACACACATTTTACAGCAAATTACATTTTCATAGGCCGACATCTCTGACAGCGAATTAGAACCATTATAGATAGAAAAGCAGAAGGAATAGGTTTCTGCCAAAAAACTTAAATTTTTGAGAAAAAGGTTAAAATTTCAGTTTGAACAGTTGAACATGGCCTAGAAAAAATTATGAAATTTTGAGATTAATTTCAAAAATTTTCTAGGAAGCAGTTGAAAATGTTAAAGTTTAGTTTTCTACAAAATAATCTAAAATTTTGCAATTATTTCTGGAATTTTCCTAGAAAAAAAAAGACATTTTCTGAGATTGAAAAGTCCAAAATTTGCTAGAAGTATTTAGAAATTTTCTACCAAAAAAAAGAATATTTCTGATTTTGAAAAGTCAAATATGTTCTAGAATTTTTTAGATCAATCTCAGAAATTTTGTACAACCTTGAAAATTTCAAAGTCTGAAAAGTTGAAAATTTGATAGAAAAATAAAACTGAGAAATTTTGAAAATAATCTACATTTTTTAGAAAAAATATCTCAGTCAAAAATTTACAAGAAAAACTCAAAGTTTTAGATTGATCTCAGAATCTTCAACATGAAAGTCAAACTTTTTCTAGAAAAAAACGTGAAAATTTCAAAACTTGAAAAGTTGAAAAATTGGTAGAAAAACATTTGAAATATTTATATTAATATTAGGGAGTTTCTAGAGAAAGCAAGAAAATTTCAGTTTCAAAAGTTGAAAGTTTGATAGAAAAAAGAATCTTGTTTTGAGATTAATCTCAGAAATTTTCTAGAAAAAATTCTTGAACATTCCAAAGTTGAAAAGTTCCTAGAAAACACTTTTAGAAAAAAAGTATGGAAAGCAAATATTAGCACCACAAAATCTGTGATTTTGATTGCAAAGAGCAACAAAAAAAATCATTAAATCCAGGATGAACTGATCTGTGTGAAAGATGTTAAATATTTTACTTTAAGAAACACTTATTGAATGCTGAAACAAGCAGCTGTTTATTGATATTATATCCGTTTAAACGGTTTTATCAACACATTCTGGCCCTTTAAGAACATTCATGTTTTTGATGGTCCCAGATGAAGTTGAGTTTAAATATTTTGAAAGCCCTGGAGTAGAGAATGCAGAGAGTTTATCAAGTAAGAGTAGCAATGATAGTCAGACGAAACTGACTTAATGTTAAAACGTCTTGCCATATGCTCCATACAACTTTCTGCAAGTATCATATAATTAGAGATATCTTAATATGTTTGGTCATAAATAACTAATTTCAGATACATGGAATCATGTAAGTGATGTAACACCGATTTTATGTCAAAACTGCCTGCCATAATGCGTGACCAGCGATGATAGTCATCAGCTCTCCATGCAGATGCTTGACATGCAAATAGCAAAAAGCTCATCGGCGGCGCCAGCTCCGTGCTGCAGAGACATTTTTTTCCTTTTATTTTCTGGGAAAGTGAGGAGGACAGATAAGGCTGAAAGTGTTTGTGGGCCGGACGGAGGCTGGAGCGCTGCCATGAGAGAAGGAGGCTGGAAATGTTGGCTCCTCTGAGGGCGGAGTGGGCCGAGGCTGCGGAGCGATGCCAGGACTTCTTCTGAAAACGGGTCCAAACCTGTAGGTTGTTTGTTTTGTAAAGCAGCAGTTTTCCCATCACGGCGCGAATCCTGTGAACAAAGCAACGTGAAGCAACAGATTTATATCGTTGCTTGTTTTTGAGCAACATTATCACGTAAAAGCAGAGCTTCATTTAGCTCTGGTATTCAGAATATCCAGAGCTGGATGTTTCATTTATTTGGTTACACTTACGTTTGTGTACTTTTAGGAGTATTTTTTACTTTTGAGGTATTTCATTAGGAAGTATTTTTACTCTTATTTGAGTAAAATTTCTGGATTTTCTTCCCACTGAATGAAAAACAAACATGTTTTAACCAAAAGTTCAACAGACACAGACGCACACCTGCAGCTTTTGCTAAAATTTTGTTATTTTTTGTCACTTATATGAATTATTGTTATTTTTTTCTTTAAAATACCAAAATTTTAATTTGACTTTATATTTTGGTCCATTTGATTATGTATTTTTTAAGATATTAAGCAATTAATAATATAATCATTTACGTTTGACCAAATATTTATGGGTTTTCTACCCACCAGATGAAAAACAAAAATATTTTACACAAAAATTCACGGGACACAAATGAATTATTGTCATTTCTTCCACTCAAACTTCCACTTAACTTTATAATTTGGTCATTTAAATGTTAAATGATTGATAATTTAGCTATGAAGCTATTTTGACGTCGGCATATTGGACTTTTTTTAAGTTTTGAATGAACAGAAATGGAGGCTGATATCAAGATGAGATCCTCCGGTGGTCACTCATAATGTTGATCCAACATGGCCGCCTTATTTTCTTCATTTTTTAGACGAAATGGAGCAGTTGTCTTTAAATCACTGGACCTGTTGGTGTGTTAGTGGGTGGTGAAATTATTCTGGGTGTTCATGTCACCTCCCACATGAAATCACAGCGAGGGTCGACGCTTTTACATAACGCTGGGAGTTTGTCACATTCTGTGGACGTCCTTTGTGTGGACCAGCGCGTCCACAAGAGACGGGAGGACATGGAGAGGAGGGAAAAGTGGAGAAGAAGTGACATGGTGGAGGTGAGAAGTGACTAAAGGAGACTCAGCAGGTGAAGAGAGACGATCATGAAGGAGAGAAAGAAAGAAAAGATTCAGCTTCATTCAATCAGCCGCCAGAATTCAGATCAATTTAAAACATTTCTACCATGCAACAGTCCGTCCGTCCGTCCGTCCATCCATCCATCCATCCATTAAGTTGCTTAAAGTTAAAAAGAGTCACATAGAAAAATATTTTAACACACGTTTCGACATCATAACTTCAAGTGCCAGTCTGAGTAACAACATCCCATAATATTATCCATAATATCCAACAATCTAATATATAATCACATCCACCTGCATCATTAGGCAAAGTAAACTTATGTTTTACAGTGTATAACAAGTATAACAATGTTTTTCAATGTTTAGGTACAGTGATTCCTGAACCTGCAGACATTAAAATACCATAGAAGAGATATTAGCACAACTTGTACTGATAGTAACAGGACTGGTGATGTTTAATAACTGGACTGGTGATGTTTAATGTTTTCTCCAAGCAGTTGAGACTCATACTGAAGTATAAAAACGGGCAAAAAGTTAATTTTGCATAATAAATCCTCTTTTATAGTAAAATTGTTGATGAGGGGCAACAAAAGCTCATTTAAGTGAACGGTGGTTCTGCTGCTTTATAAAACAATAAAAACGTGTCTTCTGCACCTGAATGTAAATGTTGACCTTTCTGCCAGGGCCTCCCACTGATGTTCAGCTCTTTCTGTCTCTTTCTGTCTCTTTTTCTCTGAGCAGGGAAGCGTGTGGAGCGACTGCCTGTACGGATGCTGCTGCTACATGCTATCTTGGCTTCAGATCTCCAGGGAGCTGAAAAGAAGAGCAGCATCCCACGCCGCCTCCTCTCTGCAGGCCTCCTCCACAGTCAGATACACTGCTCTGACCTCCCTGCAGGGGGCGCACTTGGTCTAGACGCCTCTGGGAACCATTCTTTCCCTAATGGCAGAAAGTCCAAGAGAGGATTTAATCACACTTCATTTGGCCTGCAGGGACAAATTATATGTTCAAATTATTTAAAATTTATTTAAACACTTTAGGTTTTTTAATACTGTTGTCTTTGCAGGATTTTTTTTTCTTTTGTCAAAGTGTCTCTAATAAGTATTACTTGTGAATATGTTGCGTAAGTAATGTGCAAATAAATATGCAGCGCTATTTTTGTTCCTTTTTTTTACTTTATTGCTTGCAAGACTGAATCAGCTTTGTGTTCAATTTAGTTTTTAGGGAATTGTTCTGCTCTGAAAACTTACAGAAACTGTTTTTATTTCAAGATTATGCGTCAAAGTTTTGTTTGCTTTTTTGCCTCAACTTCAGTTTGCACAATATCTTGAAGCTGTAATAACAACCTTGATTTATATAGATAATGCAGAAAAAGAGGCTAACTGTATTTGTGAGCATCTGAAACGATAAAAATTTAATTTTAAGATTTCACCCCGTAGTTTCTCATAATAATGTAAATAAATATGATCGCGCAGGCGGAAAACTCTTCAAACTTAACAAAATAGTTTTTGTGTCAAACTCAATAGGAGTTTAGAGATCAGCTGTTTTGTGGAACAATGCACAGAAACGATGAGTTCATATTTTACTCACAAATACCTTTCTATATATTTTATTCTTTGTTCAGTAGGGCTGTTACGACGCCCCCTTGTGGTGGCAGAAGTCTCTGGCAGTCCAACTCAGATGCAGTTTTTTATTTTTGTCACTACCTAAAGGACTTTAATTAAAAATATGGTTAGCAGAGAAATTGAGAAGGACATAAATAAATAAAACTAACAAACTGAAGCCAAATGTACAGACATTTCTGTCCCAGCTAGAAAGTTATAAAAATAGGTTTAAAAGTCACACAAACTTCAGGTGCTTCAAAAGTTATGAGCATGTTTACTGTCGAGTTTTGATTGGACAAAAAAAAAAAAAAAACAACAACCAAAAAACCTTGCAAGCCAGTTATTAGTTTATTTCCTTAAATGTTGGAAATTAAACACAATATTATGACTTTTGAATGAGATTTTTATGGTGAAGAAGACCAGTGTAAGTGCTGGCCAAAGCTTTAATGCATTTCCATCCAATAGCTGCAGTATCAAGCTACTTCATGTGGGATTATTTTGATGCACTCTTCAGACATAAAGGTACAAACTGCCTTTTCTTTTTCAAACAACTACAAACAAAACATCAGCACATAATGACATAACTCCAGATGACCTGCTTTTATCACTGTTGTGGCGGCCATGATGGTGGAGAAGATTGTTCTCCGCTGTCAGACATCTCTAACAATGAAAACAGTAAAAGAGGTTCAAGGCGTGGCTATTTAAAAAGAACAAGATCTCTGAGATTACAGTTAAAAATACTTTGACTGCCTCATTGTCTGACGTTGGACTGTCATTTTGATGATCGCTCTGCAGCTGGACAAACCAGTTGTCAAGAGGCTTCCTCTGCCATATGTCATGTTTTCTAACTTCTCAGGTGTGAGACTTTCTGGATCACAGGTGAGGTAAGACTCAAAGAGAGTAACCATATATTTCTGAATCAGGTTTAGGCTTTAGATTATTTCTGTGTTTTGGATTAATACTTGGAAATTCTGCATCTTGTTTGGTAATAAAAACCCTCCAGAAAGCAGAGGTAGATCACACCACACCAACATGTTTTTTCTCTTGATAAAGAATATTTTATTTTGTAGAACATTTAAGTAGTTACAACCCAACACATTTAAAACTGAAACAAACAGCATATTTTAAATTGTTTGTCATGGTGGGTATAAAGTATCCAAAGCGACCCAAACCAACCTACATGAAAAGATTTCACTTAATCTGATGTTAACATTTGTTAGATTATCTGACATATTAGAGACAACAGAACAAAAAGTAAGCTGCACTACTCTCTCTATAAAAAACATAAAGTATGTCCTCCATTTATTGAGTTAGTCTGCGTCATGTTCCTATACATGAGTAAAATTTATTTAGAAACATAGGACTGTTATTTCCTTTTTATTTCCTTTTGCCAGGAGCTGAAGACATGTCTGCCGACATTCAGGCCACCCAACCCCGGGCGTTCGCCATGACCTCTGCGTCCAAACAGTGGTCCTCTGGCATCTGTGACTGCTGCCAGGACCGCGCTGTCTGTGAGTACGAGTCAATAAGAGTAACCGCTAGCTCAGCATGTTTAACAAGCTGAAGATTTTAGTGGCTAAAACCGCTAAACCAGAACAAAAACAGAATGGTAAAGCTGGAGCATGCAGCTTCCACATGATGCCAATCTGGTTTTGTCCTGTAGAGTCAACTTGGACGAGCAGAAAGTGGAAGTTATCTCACCTCATCGGTTTCTTTCTGATCAAATGATCACTAAGGATACAGAATGAAAGGTCAAACTACGAGAAGGCGGACGATAAATAATGACCTCCTTTTATTTCTAACCACATCAATACAAATGTTGAAATTGGGACGTCAAACTGAAAGTCTGAGGAGAAATATGGAGATGGATGGATGGATGGATGGATGGATGGATGGATGGATGGATGGATGGATGGATGGATGGATGGATGGATGGATGGAGGAACAAACTGATGGTTGAGTTGTTAGACAGACTGTCTGACTCAGCGTCCTCCTGGCTGATCTGGAATTACGACGTCCATCTTTAGATGATAATCAACCCGTCCTCCTCTGAGGACAGAAGCATCTCAACTCTGATCTCTGAAGTCATCTGTAACCAGCAGCCTGACCTTTCACCCCGACTTCCTCTGCAGGTTGCTACACCTGCTGCTGTTTTCCCTGCTTCGCCTGCCAGACAGCGAAGGAGGCTGGAGAGTGTTTCTGTCTCCCCCTGCTGGATGCTTTCGGACTCATCCCGCCCATGGCCACGGCACTCCGCGCGTCCATCCGCCACAGATATGGCATCGAGGTTTTTCATTATAATTATATTGCGTGTCTGTGACTTTTTGTTTGCCTAATACAGTTAGTTTTAATTAGTTTTTATAGTGTGTCTGCTAGTCTTTATTAAATATTGTTTGAATTCAGATTAGTTTTTATTAGTTGTAATAGTAGTTTGAGTTTTTTCAGAAAGGTCAAAGTATTGTGATTCGGCATCGATTGGGTATTGAATATTCAACAGAAGATACCATAAAACAATTTATTCAATTATTGTTGAAAAACAAACTGACTGGTTTCAACTCCCAACCTTTACTGCCACCATTTTGCGGACTAGCTACTGGCCACCAGGTGGATTATGGGATGTCGTAAATTTAAACGTTTATTTCACATCAGTTCAAAATGCTAATAAACAGACGAATAAACATAAAATCAACAGATATCAATCTAAAACTTCAGTATGTTTTAATTTCATAAACTCATTAATTATTTACCGTTTTTGCTTATTCCAGTTAACAGAAATATTCTCTCAGTTTCACTTTTCGTTGTTCTCAGTTTTTATTGACCTTGAACTCATCCAGCCTCTTTACTAATTTGTTTATTTACAGAAAAGAGTCAAAGTGTTCTTGAGACGGCAGCAGAGTTTATCTGACCTCAGATCAGTCTGAAACCTGCTCCAGCTTGAACTCCTTTAAACTCTTTCTGCTGTGTGGTTTTTACACTTTGTTTTCCGCAGGGAAGCGTTTGCGGCGACTGCGTGTATGCGAGCTTCTGCGGGCCCTGCACCTGGTGTCAGATATCCAGAGAGATCAAGACGAGACAAAACCCGGTGGTGTTTGTCAGCGCAGCCGCCTGATCAGAACTAATGGTCCGCTCCCTCATCAACAACCCGAGAAGCTGACGTCACAGCCGTCATCAGAGAGATGGCACCCAAAGAGTTTCCACGCTTGATTGGATTAAGAGAGACTTTCACATGTTTCCAGGAACATCTGATAGAACATTGAGTGAAAAGGAACAAAGGATGGAAAATAGGGAAATATTTTACCATCAGCCATGCATCCACATTGTAGAAAATACTGATTTCATCCACACATTTACTTTTGTTTACCATTTTTATGTAATGGTTGAACAAATATGCATGTATGTCTGAAAATACTGTATATAATTCCTAATAAAGACGGGAAATAAATATTATGTTTCTATCAAGGTTATTAAACACAGACTGATCCTACGTCCAACCCTACAGATTCATAACAACATGGCATTGGTATGTCAGTAGGATCAGAGGGGTTTTCCATCCAGGTTTCTGAGGTCCTTAAAATGCTGAAGGTGACAAACCAATCAACCCAACCTCCAACCCTACAAACCTCAACCCTACAACCAACCTTACCGAAAAACTCCTACCCTTAGCAAACCAACAAACCCATGACCCTACCTCCAACCCCACCAACAAACCCCAGACCCTACCTCCAACCCTACAAACAGACCCCTACCCTACCTCCAACCCCACCAACAAACCCCAGATCCTACCTCCAACCCCACCAACAAACCCCAGATCCTACCTCCAACCCACCAACAAACCCAGATCCTACCTCCAACCCCACCAACAAACCCAGACCCTACCTCCAACCCTACAACAAACCCAGACCCTACCTCCAACCCTACAAACAGACCCTCTACCCTACCTCCAACCCCACCAACAAACCCATGACCCTACCTCCAACCCTACAAACAGACCCTCTACCCTACCTCCAACCCCACCAACAAACCCAGATTCCTACCTCCAACCCTACAAACAGACCCTCTACCCTACCTCCAACCCCACCAACAAACCTCAGACCCTACCTCCAACCCTACAAACAGACCCTTAACCCTACCAGCAAACACTAACCCTACCTCATACCGACATGACATCGATATGTCAGTAGGGTTGGAGGTATCTTACATCCAGATTTCTGAAATCCCCAAAACCCTGCCGACTGCTGAGGGTGATCTTAGAGTGTACTTATAGTTTTTTGAATGATGGTGCCAGAGACTTGTGGGAGTTCTGGTGTGTTCATTTAACAGTAAACACCTGTAACCAAGTCACAGTTCATGCATGGTGTCTGGATCAGCTGTGTGACGAGCGACATGCGAGCTGAACCGATCCGTTTTATGATGCTGAACAATTAGAGGAAGGAAAAGCCTCTGAGCTGGTGAGTGTCTCCAGGGAGCTTTGCTCACATATCTGGGCTCTGCGTCAAACTTTCTGCAAGGTGTGGCAAATATGGAAAGAGCCTCTTGAGGAAAACAGTAATGATTGTTTTTATTTGCAGGCCTTCCTTTGATTGTAGGCACCATGGCAACAAACTTGTAATAGTGCATCAGTTTCCAGTACTTCATTCTGAGACTTTAAATGTCTGGTGATTAGAGGAAAGTTTAACACTGTTTAATAAATTGCAAAGTTTGATGTGAAGGAATTTTATCAACTTTCTATTTTGGGAGTTGCGTTGCCTCTCCAGCAGAGGGCAGAGTCACAAATCAGCAGATCCGTTTCAACTTGTTGGGTCTTGTCTGAGGATCAGATGAGATTTTAAACTAATCCTCACAAAAAGCAAAAAAAACAAAAAACATGATTTAACACAAACTGAAGGTGTTTTTTAGAGGCAGTGCTGTGAAAATCTGTTCTATTTTTGCTTTTCTGACCCACATATTTCAGACAATCAAACCATTTTAAAATCAGATATATATAACCGGGGTAAACACAAAATGAAGTTTCAAAAGTAAGAATTTCAAATATTAAGCATGAAAAAAGCAATCTAGACACTCTTCTTCACAGAATTGACTAATTGTTGGAAATAAATCTATATTTATTTCTCACCACTTAGAAATCAGACTGTAACATTTCATTAAAATATTTTGTATTTAGCGTTTTTACTTTTTTTTTTACATGTAAAAAAGAAATAATAATAATATTAATAAAGATAGATGGCATTTAGTGTTGCCTAGATCCTTTTCTGCAGCCAAGTGTTGGATGGATGTAGCAATCCAAACATGAAAATTATTTTTAATGATGAATTTCATCCTTTAAGTCTGACTCATTGTTCAGAGGAGGAAGAGCTGCAGCCTTCACAAGCAGCTCCCACTTCTCCTCTGAACTGCAGCTATTTTTACTTCTTATGCAAAATGTCAACTTGCTCTGACAGTTTTATGCCATCCAGATTTGATCTGAAACTTTGGATTACACATGCACAAACTATCTGTGCTGTTTATGAAAACTATTTGTCCCTATGGAGAATAAATAAAGATACAACTTAAAGTGAAGGCTGAGTAGTTTATGTTGTATGTTTAGTGGAAGAGTTGTAGTAACTGGTTACATTTGTTTTAGTAACTTTTTTGGACAAAAAATAAGCTTTACTACATGATTATTTTTATTTTTACTTGAATAATAAAAAAAATAAATAAAGTATCGCTATTCTTATTTCAGTAAAATTTCTGGATACACTGCAAAAACACAAAAACTTACTAAGAGATTATTATTATTACCACAGCAGATTATTTCACTTAGAACAAGGCATTTTTCCCATGTTATAAGTGAAATAATCTGCCAATGGAACCAGTACATTTTTTTTAAATCAATGTTAAGGAATTATTTGCATAAAACAAGCTGCTATATCTTGCTGAAAATGTACATATCAGTTAATTGTCTTAAAAAATTAGACTATTTTCAGTCTTATAAACATGTTGAAACTTTTGCCCGAATACAAAACTGATACTTTTTCCATTTCTCTATTTTTATTTTCATGTTTATTTCCATTTTCATCCGCCAGAGGGCGCTAAAGCTCAAACTCACCGTTGATTCTGTATCAGTTCCTGCAGTGAAGGGAAGAAAGGCCTACGCTTAAAACATCTGCTTAAAAAACTAAAAGCAATTACATTGCACCACATTTTGACATTATTAGTTAAATTTTAAACATTCAAACAGTAAACAACACCTACATGATGACCATTTTCTTGCTTTTACATGCTTTTTTAAAGCTAATTTAAATTATTAGTTACATTTACTCAGTTGCACTTACTTGGAAAAAAATGTACATTTAGGAGTATATTTACTAAGCTGTACATTTTACTTTTACTAGAGTAATTTTATTACGTATTGCTGCTCTGAATTTAGTGCATTTTCTGGCTTCTCTGTCCACTGTGAATAGCTTCAATGAATGAAGAACAAACATGTTTTAACCAAAAACCAGACACACACCTGCAGTTTCTGTTAAAGTTCCATACTGATCTAGAAAAATTGTTTTTTCCGCCCCCCAATTTTGTTATCTATATGGATTATTTTTATTTTGGTTCCACATAAATTAAAATTTTTATCAGTCTGATTAAGTAATTCTTAAATATTAAATAATTTTATCAATTACTCAGGACTCACAATTTGAAGACAACCTGTGAGTTTTCTTCAAATACGTTTTTACTGTCGAGTAATTTCTTGACTACTTTTTACTTTTATTTTGTACTAGTGCTTCTCTTACAGCCTACAATTTTTCTATGCTTATTTCACAGTAACTTGAAATTTCCGCATAAGTTAAATTTTTTTTAAATCACCAAAGCTTTAATAATTCCTAAATTACAGTAACCATGCATCCTGTGACTGTAAGACGACAGATGCTAATGCTAGCCTCTCCTCAGGGTTAATAGTTATCCGTAATGTTGTGAAACCTTTACAGCAGTCACCTTTTTATGATCACCTTTGTCCCAGTCTTTTTGTGGTTTGTGTAAATCCTCAGAGGGCGAGTGAGCGAGGGGAGGGTAAGGCTGCGGCTCGCTGATATGACTGAGTTGGGACTCGATCTAACGCCTTAATCACGAACGCCCGTGTTATTTTCCCTCCGTTGCATGACCTTGCTGCTTCCTCCTTCTCTCTTTCCTCCTGCCACTCCTGTCTCTCTCACTCTGGCCATTTTCCAGGCAGGATTTTTCCTCCTGTCGACCTGAAGTTTGGAAGGTTTTTGCTGTGTTCCAGAAGCATTTTTTGTGTGCAACCAAAAAGGATGTAAGAGTTGATTTGGATTCAGTGACCAGTTTGGAAAAATACAGAAATATAACTGAGCAGCAGGGCCAGCCAAAGGTTATGTTGGGCCTGGAGGCAGAATTTGATTTGGGCCCCTCTTCCTTTTCAGAACATCTCTACTGCTAACAGCGTCCCAGAACTTGTGAGAGGGGGTGTGAATTACATTTTCTGAGTTGTCTTTGATTAATGTTGACTGAAAAATAATACATTTTAGTCTATAGTCCATTTTTTCTTTATTTGCCTTTATTATCCCACTGCAATGTATTGTTTATGTTTTCACCCTGTGAAGCACTTTGAACTGTCTTGTTGCTTAAATGTGCTAAACAAATAAAACTTGCCTACTTTACCTTTTGTGCAAAGTTCATGTACATCATTTTGCTAACCAATGCAATTTTCATGATAAATGTGTGTGTGTGTTACCTTTAACCCAAAGTCTGGACTTTGTTTCATTTAAGGTGTGTAAAAACTGAGTTGTGTGCAAATGGATTCAGTTTGACAAACTGAACAGGCTGACTGGGAAAATAACATGTAACAATAAAATACACAACACCTTCTAGCTCAAAGAAATACTCCATTAGCAAATGTCACAGAGAAATTAGTAAATAAATCCATTGTACTGCTATGTTCACAAGTAACATCTGATATTAAATGTGTCATAAACTCCAATGAATTCCAATGACTTCACCTTTCATCTACAAACTGGACTTTGCATTACAAACTGAGGTAATCTTTGTTCAAAAGCTAAGCTGTCGGCAAATGAGTACCAAATATTATTCTGGCTCACCAAGGACTGGCAGTACAAATTATACTCTGGGAATCGGGTGCAACAACAGTCAGGTGAGTTGATTAACAAACTCTTTATACGTAAAAACAAACAGCACTAAACCAAAACTGAAGACTGATGAGTTAAGAATCAATTATGCTTTAAAATGTACTATTTATCCATATTCACTGGAGTATGTGTTGTGTACTGTATTTCTTTATAGTCAATTTTAAAAATGTAACAATTACACACATGTAAGAAGGACCCAGAATATTAAAATAAATACACACACATACTGGTTTTTGACACTGCTTATGACCCATGAAAAGGAGGTACATAATAGGGTAATAAATTAGGATAATTTTGAATAATTAATTTATTGTATCAACTAAATTTACTAGAAATATATTATATAGATCAAGGATGTTCAAAGTGACGTTTGGGGGCCATTTGCTGACCTTGATTGTTTTATTTAATTGCTCTATTAAAATTTTTCTGAATACACCGTGTCCTCAAACAAAAACTGACCTAAATTTTGTTTTTACTGCTGAAAATTTACGAAATAGGTTTTCACTTTCTTCATACAAATCAATTTGAGTTACAGAGTAACAACAGTGCACCTATATGACTCAAGGCAGGTGACCTAGCCTTGTTCCAAGTGGAAGTAAATGAGATAAACACATGAGTTTATTTACTCAGTTTACAGCTGTTTTACCAGTTTTAGCTGTATGCCACTTCCCTCTTTTATGGGGTTCTCTATAAAATACTTGTAATTTGATAGTTTTGATCTTTCATACAAGATAGAAAAACATGTAACACAAAAGCTTGTCAAAATAATTCATATAAGTGAATTTAATTTTTTTTTTTTTAACTAACAGCCTTGGTTTGTTCATGTAAGAATTTTTCTACTTAATTTCTTCATTTGTTGTTTACTTGTCACTTACTAAATAAAGTGTCTGCAAAAAGACAACATGAGGAGAGGAAACAGAACTGCTGTGTAAACAGACTTCAAAATAAGAGCACGAATATAAGAGTCTAACAAATTGAATTTTTAACAGACAAACTTCAACATAGAAAAACATAACCCTATTCAAGTAAATTAGCGCTTTAGAATTTATCTGGAAAAAACTTTATTAGGGCAAGTGCACTAAACATTTTTAAAGTAAGAACATATGCTAAAAGTTAAATAATTAATTAGCTCTGCTATAGGATATTAGTGGAAGTTTGTTCACATCAACATATCATTGAAATGTAATAGAGTTATAGATAAAAAGTGCTACTATTTGACATTTAAGGTTAGCTAACAATTTAATGCATTTTTAACCCTCAGGAAATGTCCACCACTGCCTCTGTATTCCTGGCACTTCTCTACTTCCTGTTACCTCCATACACTTCTTGTGGAGAGAGTAAGATCCTGGTGGTGCCTGTTGATGGCAGCCATTGGATCAACATGAAAATAATCCTTGAAGAGCTTCACTCCAGAGGCCATGAAATCACAGTTCTACGCTCGGCCAAGAGTTGGTACATCCCCAGCAACTCCTCCATTTATACCTCCATTAATATCCCAATGTTGGAGGATGAGGCAGACAGAGACTTTTATATTACAATGATCCAGGATGTCATGTATCGACGAAGCTATCCCAATTTTATACGCACGTTTTATCAACAGTACTTACTCACATCTGCCTTAGGAGATGGTCATACAATTATGGCAAAGTCAGCAGGTAAAATTTTGGAGGATGTTGTGCTAATGAAGAGGTTGCAGGATACAAAATTTGACATAATATTAACAGACCCAGCACTTCCTTTAGGCGTGATTCTGGGTGGTTACCTCAAGCTGCCAATGGTCTATAATGTCCGCTGGATTAATACAGGGGAAGGTCATCTAACTATAGCTCCATCTCCTGTCACCTATGTTCCTATACCTGGAAGTGAACTTCATGATCAAATGGATTTTCAGGAGAGGATAAAAAATATGTTGCATTATCTCTACAGCCTTTATGAGTTGTACATTGTCATTAACCCAGCCTACACAGATTTATTCCAGAAACATTTCCCTCCTGGGACTGATTTGGTGTCTTTGGAGCTCTCAGCTGATATCTGGCTTTTCAGGGCAGATTTTGTCTTTGAGTTCCCTCGACCCACCATGCCCAATATGGTTTACATAGGGGGGTTCCAGTGCAAGGAGGCTCAACCTCTGCCTGATGAGTTGGAGGAATTCATGCAGAGCTCTGGGGATCATGGGGTGGTGGTCATGTCACTGGGAACACTGGTGTCAGCTCTCCCATCTGACATTACAGAAGCCATTGCTGCTGCTTTTGCTGAGCTCCCTCAAAAAGTCATTTGGCGTTTTGTTGGTGACAAACCTTCATCTTTGGGAAAAAACACCAAGCTGGTCAACTGGCTTCCCCAGAAGGATCTCCTGGAACATCCTAAAACTAAAGTCTTCATAGCCCATGGAGGAACCAATGGCATGTATGAGGCCATCTGTCATGGTGTTCCTGTTCTGGGTTTGCCCCTCCTATTTGATCAATTTGACAACTTACTCCGACTGAAAGTTCGCGGAGCAGCTAGGGTAGTGGAGGTCCGATCACTGACCAAAGACAATTTTCTGGAGGCTCTTAAGGACATCTTGGAGAATGCATCTTACCGTGAAAATATCCAACGTCTCTCTCAGCTACACCGTGACCGACCAATGTCTCCAGTGGACACAGCAATCTTCTGGATAGAGTACGTCATCAGGAACAAAGGAGCCTCCCACCTTCGGTCCACAGGTTTCAATCTGCCTTGGTATTCCTACTTCTGTCTGGATGTAACAGTCTTTCTCTTAGCCATAACTGGAGGCATTATTTGTGGTTCTGTCTTGGCCTGTAAGGCACTCTGCTGCAGGAAGTCTAGAATGAAGAGAAAAACAGAATAACTGAGGAAAGTAGAGTAATTCACCAAAAAATAACAATTTTATAGTAGAAATACATATAGTTTAACTCTATCATGTTTAATGAAAAATCTTTTGCCTCATACACAAACTTGTTTTTAAATATTAACACTCTTAAGCTACAATTAAAATGTAATTAAAATGTCTAATTTTTGGACACAAAGTCTTAAGACAGAAATCATTTTGGATATATTGAGAAGGTAAAGGAATTACTTACCCATATAAAGATATGTACAGGTAAATATCTAGGTCTTAATTTTTATATGGGTATTGCATGATCAAGTTTCAATTGGGTTGCCAGGTGACGGACTGATTAAACCGGGGTTGCTAGGTAACGGCACAATGCGACTTAACAATCAAGAGGTTTTTGAAATTGGTTACTTTCAAGAGACCAAAAATCCTAAACGTATTGCCAAAAAATGGTTGGATGTTTTAATCACTTGGGTTGTTTTTGGAAGCTAACATCCATGGTTTTTCTTGTCCTCACTTTTGGGGTTACAACAAATCAGTGCCAAGGAAAATCAATGATGCTCCTGAGTTGGGTGCTTTGGAAATGTCCCCTACATCCTGCACTTTCTATGAACTTATTTTATGTGGATGTCAGCGCAGAAGAAACAGAATAGCACTTAGTGTTCAAAGGAGCCAACTTGCTTTTTTTCTGCCTCATACTCAGCTGTTCATCTGGAAACAGGGAGAGGTAGCAAACAAAAATAAACTTTATTGAAACATAACTTAAAGTCAAAAAATAATGTCAAGCTAAATATTTGTTCCAAAATATAAAACAATATCAGTTATATAAAATAACCAGATTACCTTAGAAAGGTTTATGGTATGTCACATAGACCTTTGTTATACCTTAATCTATTCATGGACTTTGTCTTACAAGCAAGGAGCATCTGTGTGTAAAATATGGGATGAATGGCAGTAAATAGTTCACTAGCTCCTTGACAACTGACAGCTCAAGCAAGACTTTCAGATCTGGTGAGCCAATTCATAAAGTTTTACCTTAAATTAAAACACCCATCAACTTTTCTCTCAGTTTAAATATGTGTTCATTGTCTTATTTTGTGGTAATTGTGGGTATATAAAACCTACTTTGGAAAAATCTCTACTCCATTGTTCCTCCATTAATTGGTTAAAGAACCTTAATTTATAATTATGTATTATGAATTTTGTGAATTATTGGAAGTTTGCCCAGGTTTGAATATATGTTTATTTATAATTAAAAAAAATTTCTAACAGTGTGAAGGTTGCACAGACTAATTACATATTGTCACATTAATTTTTGATTGTTTGATTTGTTTTTTTTAGTTTCTTCTAATATTAAAATTGTATAATAAATTACCATAAATATCTTGGCTTTTGGTGCTCTGAGTTGAGATCTCACAGACACAAGATCACTAATTCCCATTCTTTCTTGTGACATCTAGTGAAAAAAGATTGCACATTGATAAGGAGGTATTCTAGACCACAACTCCCTTATGTTGGAAAAAACGTTTTTTCTTCTTTTGTAGAAAATGTCCAAATCTGTCTCGGTAATCTTGGCAATCCTCTGCTTCCTGATGCTCAGACCCTCTTACTGTAGAGGCAGTAAGATCCTGGTGGTGCCTCTTGAATGCAGCCACTGGATCAACATGAAGATAATCCTTGATGAGCTTCACTCCAAAGGCCATGAAATTACCGTTATGCACTCTGCCAAGAGCTGGTACATCCCTACTAACTCCTCCATTTATACCTCAATTCATATTCCGACAGTTGGGGGAGACAGGAGCGTTTACAATAAAGTTCTGCTAGATGTCATGGATCGTCGCAGCTATTCTACCTTGATACGCTCGTTTTACCAACAACAGTTGATCACAAACATGTTAGAGAACGCCCATGATATTTTAGCCAAATCTGCTGCTACTATTTTAGAGGACGAATTGCTAATGCAGAAGTTAAAGGACACCAAGTTTGATCTCATGTTGACAGATCCAGCCTTCTCTTTAGGGGTGATTCTTGGTAGTTACCTCAAGCTACCGATGGTTTTCAATGTCCGTTGGATTAATAATGGAGAGGGACATCAAACTATTGCTCCCTCTCCTGTCTCCTATACTCCTGTATCAGGAAGTGAACTTCACGATCAAATGAATTTTGAGGAGAGGACAAAGAACATGCTGCATTATCTCTACAATCTTTATGAACAGTACTTCATCATTAACCCAGCCTACACAGATCTACTCCAGAAACATTTCCCTCCTGGGACTGATTTGGTGTCTTTGGAGCTCTCAGCTGATATCTGGCTCTTCAGGGCAGATTTTGTCTTTGAGTTCCCTCGACCCACCATGCCCAATATGGTTTACATAGGGGGCTTCCAGTGCAACGAGGCCCAGCCTCTGCCTCATGAGTTGGAGGCACTCATGCAGAGCTCTGGGGATCATGGGGTGGTGGTCATGTCACTGGGAACACTGGTGTCAGCTCTGCCGCATAGGATCACAGAAGCCATTGCTGCTGCTTTTGCTGAGCTCCCTCAGAAAGTCATTTGGCGTTTTGTTGGTGACAAACCTTCATTTTTGGGAAAAAACACTAAGTTGGTCAAATGGCTTCCCCAGAATGATCTGTTGGGACATCCTAAGACTAAGGTCTTCATAGCCCATGGAGGAACCAATGGCATGTATGAGGCCATTTATCATGGCGTCTGGGTTTGCCCCTCCTATTTGATCAATTTGACAACTTACTCCGACTGAAAGTTCGCGGAGCAGCTAGGGTGGTGGAGGTCCGATCACTGACCAAAGACAATTTCCTGGAGGCTCTAAAGGACATCTTGGAGAATCCGACTTATCGTGAAAACATCCAACATCTCTCTCAGCTACACCGTGACCGACCAATGTCTCCAATGGACACAGCCATCTTCTGGATCGAGTACGTCATCAGGAACAAAGGAGCCGCCCACCTGCAGTTTGCAGGTTTCAATCTGCCTTGGTATTCCTACTTCTGTCTGGATGTAACAGTCTTTCTCTTAACAGTAACTGGAGGCATCATGTGTGGCTCTATCTTGGCCTGCAAGGCACTCTACTGCAGGAAGTCTAACAAGAAGATAAAAGCAGAATAACTCCTTTTTCAGTAACAGTTAGTTTTGTTTCTTAGACACCATAAGCAATGCATTGGTTGATGTTTTCTGTTGCATATTTTGTTTTGTTTTAAGAAAATAAAGGTCTTTACTGACAAACTCTAGTAAAATGCTTTTTTACTGAACAAATTTAGGAAAAAATTGTTGGTGATTTCTCATTTAAACAGATTTAATGCTGCAATGCCTGAAAGCCTTGTTACCAGTAGCTAAGTATTAGTTAGATTCTGAAATTGAGCTGAAAAAGCTGAATGTCCTTCTCTACCTCACAAAAAAGACTTTGAATCCTGATGAAATTTTTAACTGTTGTTAGCTGTACTCCAACATGTTAGCTCTTTTCTGATTATCCTTAATTTGACACTGATTAGGTATTATATACCTAGATACAGATTTGCTTTTAGCTTAACTAATTTGTTTAACTCTAATTGGCTATTAGAACTGGTTTAGACTTGCTTCTAGCTTGACTCAGATTAGCCGTTAGTGTGACCCTGATTAGTTTGAATTTAAAGATCTATTAGAGTGAGTTACATTAGTTTTTATTTTGACTCCAAAAATCTGAGAAAATATCACTTGTAAAATAATTTGGAACATGGTGTAATAGTTGCTAACTCTGCCCTGGTTGATGTTTTTCTGGATTCACATAAGCTATTGGCTTCAATCTGATTAGCTGTGAGCTTGATCCCATTTAGCTATTAGCTGATTCAGAATCCTTCTTCCTTTGAATTTGAAGTTATGGGATTACAATGGTGGGTCATATGACTTGCACCAGTTTTTACTGTGAGGGAGTTTCGCAATAACAAACTCTGAGAGAGCATAGTTTTCAGCTAGAGGCAGAAAAACAGCCATATACTTTGGGTTTGCATTGTTTTTACTGAAAGTCATGGAAATATATTGCGTTTTGACACTGTTGTTTGCCCTTTATTTTAGTTAAGAAAACGCATACAAGAGACAAACACCTATAAAACAGGTCTTACAAAATAAAAATATTTTAGCTTGTGGTCATTATTTTGCATGAACAAACATACAATACAAAGTATTTAAAATGAACCTGATTGGTTGACATCAGTCTGAAAGTATTACTGTGTTCGATAACAGCTGTAATCCTTTGAGGTTGACCTTTAATCCATAAAATGGACTTTGTTTCACAAACTATGGGTCTCTGTATGTAAAAACTGAGTTGAGTGTCTCATACAATACTACTTCATCGACTACAGGAAGCTCAAGTCAAACGTCTGGAATTGGATTTAATAACAATCAGGTTGCAACTGATTAATCTTTGTATGAAAAAAGTAAGAAATCTCGGAACCTTTGATGATGATCTTAGTGTAAAATAAATGGGTTTAGTCATTTCTTCTTGTTAAAGCTCTGGGTGTATAAGGTCTCATCAAGATTGCTGTGTAATGGCTACACAGGTTGCAAATTCCAGCAGAGATTTTTATGCAAGTTATTCACACAAAATATCTCAATGCATACTGCAAACTGGTGACATAAATAACATTATTCTCAAGTTTTATATGGAGATCAGAAAATGCTGAAGGTTTCACACTGACAGCATTCCTCAAAAATATATTTCTCTATATTTGCTATGTAAAACTTTTTTCAGTTATTTTGTTGCCTATTTTAATCTGATCTGATCTGTCAAAGGGTCAAAGCTCCACAGGTATTATGTTCATTCAACAAAATACCTAAACTATGGAGTAATATAGTTTTAGAGAGGAGTGTCCTTCTCCTGACAATCCTTTCAAACTGTCACACTTGTTCAGTTTTTTTTCTCATTTTAGCTTCAACATGTTTTCTATCCTTTTTTTCTATTGTTGGATCAAACTGTTCATTCTCCAACAACACCATTTCTATATAAAAAGAAAGAATGGTACAGCCAATGCAAAAGACAATAAACTTACTGTAAAAACAAATCACAATCAAAGCAATGGTAGACGTGGCCACTGATCTATAATGAGCAGGCACCAGAGGTTTTCAGTTACAGACTAAATCTGGAGACTCTGGAACCAAAGAGAAGAAAATAACAAAAATTGGACAGTTGGTGCCTTGGTGTGTTGTGACAGAACTCCACTTAACCAGTTACTGTAATTGCTTCACAAAGAACAGGCAGATAAGCCAGTTTTCAAAGGTACAGTGAGATGTAGCTGAAGTATTGCTCATTTTCATATTGGTATTGGAAGACTGTCAACTGTATTAATGTGTCTTTCTCAGGATATACAAATTGTTCGGAAATGGTCTGATAAGTCTTCACAGATTCATTAGTTACAATTGCGTTGCTACAGTGCAGCAATTCACGACAACTCCAATTTTTATAAAGGTAGTTACATCAGATGATTAACTGTGTTGTTTTATATCTTCCTGCAGAAAATGTCTAAATCTTTATATATAATCCTGGCAGTCCTCTGCTTCCTGACGCTTGGACCCTCTTACTGTAAAGGCAGTAAGATCCTGGTGGTGCCTGTTGATGGAAGCCACTGGATCAACATGAAGATAATCCTTGAAGAGCTTCACTCCAGGGGCCATGAAATTACCGTTCTAAGATCTGCCAAGAGCTGGTACATCCCCAGTAACTCGTCCATTTACACATCCATTAATGTCCCAATGTTGGAGGATGAGGAAGACAGGAGCTTTTACAATAAAATGCTGAAGGATGTCATGAGTTGCCGCAGCTATTCCAGCTTTATAAGCACATTTTGCCAACAGCACTTGATTACATCAATGTTAGGGAAGGGCCATGAGATTCTGGCCAAATCTGCTAACATAATATTAGAGGACAAAGATTTCATAAAGATCTTGCAGGATTCAAAGTTTAATCTCATGTTGACAGACCCTGCCCTTACCTTAGGGGTGATTCTGGGTGGTTACCTCAAGCTGCCAATGGTCTATAATGTTCGCTGGATGAATACAGGGGAAGGTCATCTAACTATCGCACCTTCTCCTGTCTCCTATGTTCCTATATCTGGAAGTGAACTTCACAATCAAATGGATTTTCAGGAGAGGGTGAAAAATATGTTGCATTATCTCTACAATCTTTATGAACAGTACTTCATCATTAACCCAGCCTACACAGATTTATTCCAGAAACATTTCCCTCCTGGGACTGATTTGGTGTCTTTGGAGCTCTCAGCTGATATCTGGCTTTGTAGGGAGATTTTGTCTTTGAGTTCCCTCGACCCACCATGCCCAATATGGTTTACATAGGGGGCTTCCAGTGCAACGAGGCCAGCCTCTGCCTCATGAGTTGGAGGAATTCATGCAGAGCTCTGGGGATCATGGGGTGGTGATTATGTCTGTAGGAACAATTGTGTCAGCTCTACCATCTGACATCACAGAAGCCATTGCTGCTGCTTTTGCTGAGCTCCCTCAGAAAGTCATTTGGCGTCTTGAGAGTGACAAACCTTCAACTTTGGGAAAAAACACCAAGTTGGTTAAATGGCTTCCCCAGAATGATCTGTTGGGACATCCTAAGACTAAGGTCTTCATCGCCCATGGAGGAACCAATGGCATGTATGAGGCTATCTATCATGGAGTTCCTGTTCTGGGTTTGCCCCTCCTATTTGATCAATTTGACAACTTACTCCGACTGAAGTTCGTGGTGCAGCTAGGTAGTGGAGGTCCAATCACTGACCAAAGACAATTTCCTGGAGGCTCTAAAGGACATCTTGGAGAATCGACTTATCGTGAAAACATTCAACGTCTCTCTCGCTACACCGTGACCGACCAATGTCTCCAATGGACACAGCCATCTTCTGGATCGAGTATCATCAGGAACAAAGGAGCGACCCACCTTCTGCCACAGGCTTTAGGCTGCCTTGGTATTCCTACGTCTGCCTCGACGTAGCAGTCTTTGTATTGGCTGTATCTGGAATCTCCATCTGGGGTTTCATCTCTGTCTGTAGGTTACTCTGCTGTAAGAGGTCCAGCAAGAAGATCAAACCAGAGTAATTCATCAAAAAATTACTTCCATTTTAATAAATATGCAACTTTACAACAGTGCCCTCCCTGTAGCTGATCCTAAAACAACAAGTTGTGCAATATACCAACATTTCTGCCTTATATTCAATGTTGCGTTAAGACAATAAACTCATCTGACCTGTATTTTAATGGTATTTCTGGACATTTTGAATTGAGAAAGTTGAAGTGGTTTTTGCAACAAATCTGTTTCTGAAACAAATATAAATAAATGTTTTCTTCCTTTCTGTTTGAATCTTTAAATTCTATTGATTACAAAAAATATATTACTGAACATTTTCTGCCCACAACTGATTAAAGTTGTTGACTAATTCTTTTTTGAGCGTGACAATTCTTTAATCTTTGTTACTTAACCCTTCAGCGTGGCTGATTTTGATATCAGCCACGCTCCTCTTGACTGGTTGCTCATATAAAACCATAAAATGGACATATGAGAACATGGAGTTGTGAAAATGACAGTAATTACATGCAAGAAGGTGACAAGGCAGCATTTAAGCATAGCTTTTGAGCTTTTTTTGTGTCCATGGCTGTTCTGTGGCATGGCAGTGCGCATTTTGTAATGAGCATGGCAGTCAGTCAGTACAGATTTACAGAACTCAATATGTCATAATAACTTATTGTTTTTTGATGTTAAAAAACGACATGTCTAGGATCCCCTAAATAATGACATTTGTTGAATATTTAAGAGATAATATGAAAAAGAAAACATCCAGTACCCACGCCACATCCAACCTATTGACTTAACCCATACAAATTTGCTGCGTAGATAAAACAAACTGCCTTTCAGGACAAATGTTTTGTAACTTACCTTTAGTACAAATATTGGACTTTGTCCCACATGTTCAAGATCATTGATTGAAACGTGAGGCCAGTATAAAATACAATCCTGCTTCCTGACGAAGGACTGCTCAAGGCAAACATCTGGAAAAGAATTCATCAAGATTCAGGTTTGATTTTTCAGTTTATATTATGAAAAAACGACTCCATATTGTTAATTTTCTAACTGCTTCCTGAGTTAATCTGAATGAATTACATATGTTTGGATTCTGCCATTTTCTTTTAAATCCTGTTAATACATATTGAATACTTCATTGTATTTGGAGTAAAATACAGACCATTACTCTAAAAGCAACATAAAAAGCCATATAGCAGTTTGCAAATACAAATGCAATCCCTAATTTTGGAGTGATATTCTTTGTTCTGATGAGACCAAATGTAATTGGGTATAACAATCATTGCTAAACTTGTCAGAAGAAAAAGAGAGGAAGCTTGTAAAATATTTTGCCTTCCTTGATCTATAATACGTTCTTCCTGAAGAAAGAGAAAAATTTCTTCAGGAAATTTCTGAAAGTTAAAACATGAAAAGTTTAGTAAACTCTGCAGAGTCTTAGATGAAACTGTTGGTTTTTTTTTAACCCTCATGGGGACTTAAGAGACCGTGTCATTGGACCCTGTAAGCGTTTTACTCTGTGAGGGATCTGGTGGGGTTATACTGACCAAGCAAAGATTTTTCTTTGGGTGTCATTTTGCAAACTGTCGGTCTGATGGGAAAATCCTCTCGGTTCCACACTGTCTGATTGTGAAATTATCTGTGCTCCTCTTGAGCGTCACACTTACCTTTTCAGTCTAATGTAAATAAACTTGATAAGTTATACCCTCTTTCAAAATTCATCTGCATGACAAAAAAAACTTTTTTTTCTTTACAGAAAATGTCCAACACTATCTCTGTATTCCTAGCAGTCCTCTGCTGTCTGGTGGTCGGAGCCTATTACTGTAAAGGCAGTAAGATCCTGGTGTTGCCTGTTGATGGCAGCCACTGGATCAACATGAAGGTTATCCTGGAAGAGCTTCACTCCCGGGGACACGAAATCACCGTTTTGCACTCTGCCAACAGCTGGTACATCACTAATAACCCTTCCATTTACAACTCAGTTCATGTTCAATCAGTCTTCGATGAGATGGACAGAAACTTTTACGTGGAAATGATGCAGGATGTTATGGACTGCCGTGGCCATCCTACTTTTATACGCTCATTTTGTCAACACAATTTGATTACAATGCTGTTAAAAGACATGCATAAGATCTCGGCGATAATGACTAATAATATTTTCAAGGATGAAACACTAATGAAGAAGCTCAAGAATAACAAGTTTGACCTCATGTTGACAGACCCAGCGTTTCCCATGGGGGCGATTCTGGGTGGTTACCTCAAGCTGCCGATGGTCTTTAATGTCCGCTGGATTACCAATGGAGAGAGTCATCAATCCATAGCTCCATCTCCTGTCTCCTATGTCCCTGTATCAGGAAGTGAACTTCATGATCAGATGGGTTTTCTAGAGAGGACAAAGAATATGTTGCATTATCTCTACAGCCTTTATGAGTTGTACATTGTCATTAACCCAACCTACACAGATTTATTCCAGAAACATTTCCCTCCTGGGACTGATTTGGTGTCTTTGATGCTCTCAGCTGATATCTGGCTTTGTAGGGGAGATTTTGTCTTTGAGTTCCCTCGACCCACCATGCCCAATATGGTTTACATAGGGGGCTTCCAGTGCAAGGAGGCTCAACCTCTGCCTCATGAGTTGGAGGAATTCATGCAGAGCTCTGGGGATCATGGGGTGGTGTTCATGTCTGTAGGAACAATTGTGTCAGCTCTACCATCTGACATCACAGAAGCCATTGCTGCTGCTTTTGCTGAGCTCCCTCAGAAAGTCATTTGGCGCTTTGATGGTGACAAACCTTCAACTTTGGGAAAAAACACCAAGCTAGTCAAGTGGCTTCCCCAGAATGATCTGCTGGGACATCCTAAGACTAAGGTCTTCATAGCCCATGGAGGAACCAATGGCATGTATGAGGCTATCTATCATGGAGTTCCTGTTCTGGGTTTGCCCCTCCTATTTGATCAGTTTGACAACTTACTCCGACTGAAGGTTCGTGGTGCAGCTAGGGTGGTGGAGGTCCGATCACTGACCAAAGACAATTTCCTGGAGGCTCTAAAGGACATCTTGGAGAATCCGACTTATCGTGAAAACATTCAACGTCTCTCTCGGCTACACCGTGACCGACCAATGTCTCCAATGGACACAGCCATCTTCTGGATCGAGTACGTCATCAGGAACAAAGGAGCGACCCACCTTCTGCCCGCAGGCTTTAGACTGCCTTGGTATTCCTACGTCTGCCTCGACGTAGCAGTCTTTGTATTGGCTGTATCTGGAATCTCCATGTGGGGTTTTGTCTTTGTCTGTAGGTTACTCTGCTGCAAGAGGTCCAGCAAGAAGATCAAACCAGAGTAATTCATCAAAACATTACACCTGTTTTAATCACTTTACAGCTTTGCAACAGTGCCCTCTCTGCAGCTGAACCCAAAACAGCAAGCAGTGCAATACACTAACATTTCTGCCTCATATTCAATGTAATACCATACAATTGTTAACTATCTTCTGACCTATATTAAAATGGAATTTCTGGACATATTGAATTTGGAAAACAAAAACGATTTTGTGACCGACCTTTTTCTCAGTAAAATACAGCATTAATACTTACAGGTATGGCTGGTATAAGTGGACTAGTAGGGCTAGGCCCTCCCTGGCATTTACAGTAAAGTTTTTAAAATAAATAATTTAAAAATAACTACTTAAAATAAATACATGTTATAAATAATGTATCACATTTTCTTAATTTTTCAACAAACCTGCTGTCAAACCGCCTGGGGATCTTTCCGAAGGGCTAACTTCTGACAGCTCCAATCAGCGTTACTGTCTGTCACGGCTCAGAATGATTGACAGGCGTCCAGCTTTGCGGCTCACTGGGGCTAATTTTGTCGGCCCAAATATCACCACCAGCTGCCACTGAATACTAACATTAGAAGACGGTAGTACTAATGTTTATGAAGGATGACTGATGAGGAAAGATGATACGGAAAAGCCTTTGGAAAAACATCACCCTTTCAGGAGTATTTGACTTTTTAGAATAATTGGGGGTACTTTCATCAAAAGTTGTTCTCTGTGTCATTGATCGCTCCTCTCTGCAACTTGTATGACATTTTCTGTACACAACTTATAAAAGATTTGGCTTTAATCCTTTTTTGAAAGTGGCAATTCTTTCACCCACATAACTTTGAGAGTATAATTTCAAAGGACTTTCTTGCCCTCCAATGAGACTTGGTAATTTGCTTCTATGCTCAGGGAAATACAGATTTAAAAATGGTTATGTAATATGAGTTACAAAAAGAGGGTATAAAGATCGTGTAAGAGTAGCAAGGCCTAGGAAAACTGTCTTGTGTTCTTGAGATCTGTGTTCAATGCACATCCTCCTGAAAAAGGTTCTAGTGTTGCACGTTTTTACTTTGTAGTCCAGTATAGTTTTGAATCAATGGAAAGTTAAATACTGTTCATTATGAGTCTCCTGCACAATTGTATACAATCATACAGGGAAACAAAGAAAGTTATATTGATGGCTGAGATTTACATGCAAGACCAACTTGCTGAAAAGCAACCTGAAATTTTTTTGCCTCTGTCACAATAAATTTATCTTTGCAATTCCTCTATTTATTGACCTGCTGTCATTCTCTTATTCCTGACTGGATCAAACAATTTGTTCTTACAAAGAGGACATGTTAAGAAAAAAGGGATGTTAACGCACCTTGATTTTGTTAGGTGAAATAAAACTCAAATTTTGGGGGTCTTTTAGAGATAGTGTGAAAAAAAGGAAATCTAACCATACTTTCCACAGCCAAGCTATTGACTAAACAGACACAGATATGATACATAATTAAACCAAACAGCCTTTCAGCACAAGCAATAAATCTTTGTAATTGCCTTTAGTAGAAATACTGGACTTTGTCTTGAAGCTCAAACTCGCTGTCTGAAACGTGAGGCGAGTGTCGAATACAATCCAACTTCCTGACGATGGACAACTCAAGGCAAACTTCTGGAATAGGATTCTTCAAGATTCAGGTTTGATTTTTCAGTTTACATTATTATGAAAAAACAACTCCATACAGTTCATTTCCTAACTATGTCCCGAGTTGATCTGAGTGAACTAAATATGTTTGGATTTTTACATGCTGATAAATGCGTAATTGATACTTCATCAAATTTTGGCAAAACAGAGGCATTTACTCTAAATGTAACATAAAAAGCCATACTGCAGTTTGCAAAATGGGGCAGACACCTTAATTCTTGGAGTCATATCCTTGGTCTGATGAGACCAAATACAATTGTGTATGAAAACCATCATAAAACTTGTCAGAAAAAAGAGAGAAAGCTTGACAAATACCTTCTCTCTTTTAGAAGAGGGAAGAAAATATCAAGTGGAAACTCTTGAATTTTAAAACACATGGTTTAGTGCACTCTACAAAGTATTAGAAAGGTTGGCTTCTAACCCTCCTGCGGTCCTAGGAGACAAGGTCCACTGGACCCATGAACTTTTCATTATGTGCGCGGTTCAGCAAACTTGTACTGACCTCGCATACACTTTTAGAAGGTTTTTCTTTGTCGTTTCGGGAACTGACTGTCTGATGGGACGACATTTAACCATTGTCATATGGGAAAATAAGCCGCACTCCTTCTGGGCGTCATGATAACACTGCATTAGGGGTAAAGAATGTTTCCTACCTTTTCCATCTGAAGTAAAGGGTCTTGATAACTCAACCCCTCTTTTAAAAGTTAATCTGTTTGGCATTAAAAAAAAACTATTTTGTTTTTCCTTTGCAGAAAATGTCCAAAGCGGTCTCTGTATTCCTGGCAGTCCTCTGCTGTCTGGTGCTCAGATCCACTTACTCTAAAGGCAGTAAGATCCTGGTGTTGCCTGTTGATGGCAGCCACTGGATCAACATGAAGGTTATCTTGGAACAGCTTCACTCCAGGGGTCACGAAATTACTGTTTTGCACTCTGCCAAAAGCTGGTACATCCCCAATAACTCCTCCATTTATACCTCCATTCATATTCCAACACTCTCCGAGGAGACAGACAGGAACTTTTTCATGGAAATGCTTCTGGATGTCATGGATTGCCGTGGCCATCCTACTTTTATATGCTCATTTTGTCAACATAATTTGCTTACACAGCTGTTAAAACACAACCATAAGAGTTTGGCAAGATTGTCTAATATAATTATAGAGGATGAAGTGTTAATGAAGAAGTTACAGGACATGAAGTTTGACCTCATGTTGACAGACCCTGCTTTCTCTTTAGGGGTGATTCTTGGTGGTTACCTCAAGCTGCCGATGGTCTTTAATGTCCGCTGGATTACCAATGGAGAGAGTCATCAATCCATAGCTCCATCTCCTGTCTCCTATGTCCCTGTATCAGGAAGTGAACTTCATGATCAGATGGATTTTCTAGAGAGGACAAAGAATATGTTGCATTATCTCTACAGCCTTTATGAGTTGTACATTGTCATTAACCCAACCTACACAGATTTATTCAAGAAAACATTTCCCTCTGGGGGACTGATTTGGTGTCTTTGGAGCTCTCAGCTGATATCTGGCTTTGTAGGGGAGATTTTGTCTTTGACTTCCCTCGACCCACCATGCCCAATATGGTTTACATAGGGGGCTTCCAATGCAAGGAGGCTCAACCTCTGCCTGATGAATTGGAGAAATTCATGCAGAGCTCTGGGGATCATGGGGTGGTGGTCATGTCACTGGGAACAGTGGTGTCAGCTCTACCTCATGGGATCACAGAAGCCATTGCTGCTGCTTTTGCTGAACTCCCTCAGAAAGTGATTTGGCGCTTTGATGGTGAAAAACCTTCATCTTTGGGAAAAAACACCAAGTTGGTCAAATGGCTTCCCCAGAATGATCTGCTGGGACATCCTAAGACTAAGGTCTTCATCGCCCATGGAGGAACCAATGGCATGTATGAGGCCATCTGTCATGGTGTTCCTGTTCTGGGTTTGCCCCTCCTATTTGATCAGTTTGACAACTTACTCCGACTGAAGGTTCGCGGAGCAGCTAGGGTGGTGGAGGTCCGATCACTGACCAAAGACAATTTCCTGGAGGCTCTAAAGGACATCTTGGAGAATCCGACTTATCGTGAAAACATTCAACGTCTCTCTCGGCTACACCGTGACCGACCAATGTCTCCAATGGACACGGCCATCTTCTGGATCGAGTACGTCATCAGGAACAAAGGAGCGACCCGCCTTCTGTCCGCAGGCTTTAGGCTGCCTTGGTATTCCTACGTCTGCCTCGACGTAGCAGTCTTTGTATTGGCTGTATCTGGAATCTCCATCTGGGGTTTCATCTTTGTCTGTAGGTTACTCTGCTGTAAGAGGTCCAGCAAGAAGATCAAACCAGAGTAATTCATCAAAGATACTTCCTCATTCAACCACAACAAGTAGGGGAGACAAACATTTCCCTGCACTACAATACCTAAACATATTTCAGGCATCTTTTCCAAGTTAATATTTTTAGTTGACTGAGGAATTCAGTAAGTTGTTCACAAACGAAAATCAAATGAAACAGCCAAGTAAAGTTATTTGGAAAAAATAATTTAGGTTTTGCTAAGAATGCTGTTAGCAAAAAAGGGATAAACCAACAACTAATTCAGCTATTAGCGTGTCAGCAGCAGTGTGCCCACTGCTGATCCTTTCATATCCAACCTGATTTTGAATCCAAATTATTGAACCACCAAAGCATCAATGACGTCTGGTCGGTCTCACAGTGACTATTTCTTATTAAAACAGCGGCTGGTCCAGAGATTTTTTAATTCAAACAAGAGATGTAATGCTGATGGACACACATCTGGAAATTTCTATTAAGGCGAATCCTGATTTTGGACCAAGTCTTTACCATGCGGAGATTTAGAGGAAAATTTTGATCTCAACATCAAGCCATAACATCTCATTATAAACCTGATGGCTCAGTAAATTTTATTAAAATGTGTTTTGAATGGCTAATTGCTCATTATTGAACTATTTACTTCTTAAGTGTAAATATAGAAAATAAATTGTAAATGTTGTGCTTGTTTTTTTTCTGTTTTTTTTTCATTTACTTATTTAACTGTGTGATAAGTTTGATTATTAATAACTGTAATTATTAATTGTTGCTTCTGTTGATCTTTCTTACTTTCTCAGCTCAGCTAAAATGAATTTATCTTTGGTTGTTTTAAATAAATCCTGAGAATAAAATATTTGTGTGTTATATGTTCCTGTGCAATGATTAGTCTTTCTGGTGTTTAAAAACTGGACATGGCCAATTATAAACAAGTTATTGAGATCCATTGTTGTCCCTAATATTCCAGGAAATCAGACAGTTTGCTCCTAATTCAGACAAAACTCAGCTTTCTGGCCTCAGTTTGCACAGCTTTTAGACATGAACGCATCTCATTTTAAAGTCAGATCGGGTCAGGAGAAGATAATTAATGATGAATTTGTTCACATCACTCAAGTTTGTACAATTTATGAAGGGACAGACAGACTTAAACGCTATCTATATCAATTAATTATAAATATAAGTACAAAGTGGCAGCAACTGTTGGAAAAAAAAAAATACAATATGGAGGGAAAGTTATTAAAAAGTCCAAGAATGAAGATCGAACCTGTTGTTAATGATTCATTCATTCTGAAAATAACAGAAGATTTTAAATAAAATCAATTTTGACAGAAGTACCTCCCATATTTAAATAAACTACTAGAAACGATTTATCTTGCTGTCGCCACGCCGGGTTGGACTCGAGGAAGAGGTCACATTCAGGTGGCTTCCTGTTTAATCGTGTTTATGTCCCCGACTGCAGACAGAGCGAAGCTCACACCGGGGAACAGAGTGAGCTGGAGACGGGTCCAAAAGTCTCACAGGACTTTCAGCTCACTGGGTACCAACTGAGGTTATTCAATAAATCAGAGATCTGTGACATTTAGAAGGAAGCAATCTGAATGGCCCCGCTCCCTTTGAAACTGTGTGGTAAAAATACAACGGCACACTTATTGTCTCAATAAATCCATTCTCCACTCAAACAATTTCAATTGTCTGGGATGTTTTTCCTCTATTTGGTGAGAAAAATTACTCAGGACAGAAATTTAGCTCACCCAATGTCTATAAAACTTGGTTTTGGAATTAAAAATATTAATAATTACAGCTTTGTTCTGAACCAGGTTTGACTTGAAGAAAAACTCACCACAGCGTTCATTTTTCTATACTTCATCAGTCAGAGTTGGTTAGTAACTACTTACATGTCCTCAATTACATTTACTTGAATCATTTTTTTAGGTTTTTTTTTAATTAGCTTTACTTCTTACTTTTATTTGAGTAATTTTATTATGAAGTATCACTGCAAAAACAAAATCTTACCAAGTATTTTTATCTAGTTTCTATTGCAAATATCTACATATATTTAGAGTAAAACAAAATGAACTTTGAAGTGACTTTTCAGCAAGAAATTAGAGCTTATCTTAAGTTTAAAAAATTCCTAAAAGGGACCTTGTCACGTAAAATTCACAATTTGTTTTTCCATTTGAGTCTCAGCTGCTTCTAAAAGCAGCACCGGCTCTACAAAGAAACACCCAGCGTTTTTTTGGCAATATGTTTGTGTTCTGATGTCTGGAAAATGAGGCATTTCAAAACGGTGCCTTCCAACTGTCACAGTCAAAAGGCACCATGCTGTTACCTAGCTACCCAACCTCAGTTCCAACATGTTTGGTCATCTGGTTTCACTGTACAATGGCTGCTGGGAAAAGCAGCAGCCATTGTTGTTGACTTATCATCCAGAAACCACTTGCTGCATTCTTCTTGGTTGTGCAGGAGGCTCCACTTCTGCTTTTCAAATATGTTCGGTTGTATAGTTGCGCATTTGCATTTCGAATCCCACAGTTACACTCACATGCAAGTGTTGACAGTGAGTCTGGGGGTGTGGCCAGCAGCAGCTACCTAGGATTTAAAGCAACAAGAGATGCTAAAACAACTGAATAGACTAAAATCTTATTATCTAAGAATGATTTTATGCAAAAACTGTAATAAGCATGTTTTGTACAACTTCTAGACCTACCCTAAACTGTTCAAGAAAGCATATTAAGCCACCTCTTAAAACAAGTTTCTTTCTTAAAAGTTACTTGCAAGTTTGTTTAGTCTTATTTGCAAGAAATTTCGTAAGCTAAGATATTTGTACTAGAAACTACGCCAAAAATGCTTGGTAAGATTTTGTGTTTGTGCAGTGAGGTCAGGAT
The DNA here is from genome assembly GCF_027474105.1 of Poeciliopsis prolifica. Taxonomy (NCBI): domain Eukaryota; kingdom Metazoa; phylum Chordata; class Actinopteri; order Cyprinodontiformes; family Poeciliidae; genus Poeciliopsis; species Poeciliopsis prolifica. Next base: position 528,459 of record NW_026562515.1, read on the forward strand.
GTCTCAGCGGTCCACCTTAGGGGATTGTGACTACAGGGTGGCAGAGGAAAATAGAGAGAGCGTATGTTTTTGTTCTGTGGCAGAAAGGCGTTCTCCTGCGTCAGGATGTTGCCTTTAAATCTGAAGAAGTGAGCTTCCTGTGGAGGAAGCGATCACAGAATAGACAAGGCCCAGGCGAGACATCGTGTTCCCAGCGTTTCTCCAGCTCAGGTCACCCATCTGCAGACTGCAGGACTCAGACTCTGACACAGAGCTGTGGGAGGTGAGTGGAAACTATTGATATTTATTTATTTTCATGCACCTGCAAGTATCAAACGATCTACACTGCAAAACAAACTAAATCTCATCATTTTTCTCTAGTTTACAGTGTAAATACACTTGAAAAGGGATGAAACTAATATACAAATGATGCTTGAATATTGATGAAAAAGTACTATTTCCACTGGCAGATTTATAAACGTATGACATGGTTGAGTCAAACTTTCTGCACTGCAAAACAGTCTCATTTCTAGTGCAAATATCTTTGTAGACTTAAATAGGACAAAATTAATTTACAAGTAGCTTTTCAGAAAGATGTAGGAGATTGTTTTTAAGTCAGTAATTGTTCAATAATTATTAAAAAAGTACTAGTTAAACTGACAACACAGCAAAAATGTCTTGCTCTAAGTGTAAAAATCTACCAGTGGAACTAGCAATTTTTCATCAGTATTAAATAGTTATTGGCTGAAAATAAGATTATATGTTATGATGAAAAAATTACTTGTAAGTTAATTTTGTTTTATTTCACATTTACAAAGATGTTTGCACTTAAAACAAACAAAAATATACTTTGTAAGATTTGTGTTTTTGCAGTATAGTTTGACAAATGCTGGTTATCAGAGCAGAAATTTGCCAGTGGAGATGGTACTTTTTGATAAATATTAAATTATTATTGCCTTAAACATTACCTTTTAGTTAATGTTGTCTTATTTTAATTGTACTCATACTAGAAACCAGAAAAAAATAGGTAAGATTTTGTGTTTTTCCAGAAATTTTGATAAGTGTATAAATCTGCTCATGAGTCAATAATATGAAACAATTATTGACTGAAAACAAAATTACCTGTAAGGTTTTGTCCTAGTTTAAGTGTATTTACACTAGAAACCAGCCAAAAAAAGATAATATCTTGTATTTTTGCAGTGCAGTGCTCACAGTGTCCAGGTTTTTTATATTCGTGGATGGATACAGGAGGCTTTTTGAAGATGTTTTTTATTTCTCTGCTGGGTGGATTTATGAACATGTCAACATGAATGTACTAAGCGGCCTTCTGCCTTGAGTGAGTCCGTCGTCGTCTCCAGTGTTCCATGTCCGGACCTTAACCAGCAGAGACATGTCCAATGACACCTGCAGCCTCCCTCTGGACACGGACGTCTTTGCCCTGACCTGTGTCTACGGTGTCATCTTCTCCTTGGGCCTGCCCAGCAACCTGCTGTCTCTTTGGGGCTTGTACCACCTCGGTCGCTCGGGTAGCGGGGGCTGCCAGCTCGTTTACATCCTCAACCTGCTGCTGTCGGACCTCCTCCAGCTGCTCACCTTGCCCCTGTGGATCCTCTACCTGCAGGGTGCCCACCGCTGGCCCTATGGCAGGCTCACCTGCGAGCTGGTCGGATACGTGTTTTACGTCAACGTCTACGCCAGTGTCATGTTCCTGTGTCTGATCGCCATGGACCGCTGCCTGGCCATCGTGTACCCACTGAGCAGCCGCAGGGTGCGGACAGTGAAGGTGGCGGCGGTGCTGGGAGTGGCTGTGTGGATCCTGACCTTCCTGTTCTGCCTGAGTGGGTTGCTGCCGTCGGTGTTTGACTCTGAGCGGCAGCTGTGTCTGGAGAAGTACCCGGTCAGCCCCAGATACGCTCACTTTAAGATCATCACTGTGCTTCTGGGTTTTCTGCTGCCATGTACCATTCTAGGGTAAGTTGGTACTTCTAGTTATGGTGACAGTCAGTTTTCACACATTTCTTATGGCTACGTTCAGACTGCAGCCTGAAGTGACCCAATTCCGATTTAATGAGGCCGTTCACACTTCCAAATATATGCAACTTGTATGTGATTTCCAGTGTGAACTGCAAAAGACTTTACAGTGTCCCACATGCACAGTAGAGGCGCAGTAAGATCACATAGAGCATGCTCACAAACCGCCATGAAAAAGAAGAAGAAGCAGAGCTCACTGTTTGCAGAAGTAAACATGGATGGTAACGGTGGAGCATAGATTATTGTTCAACCGGAGCCAGAACAGCAGCTTAATCTTTATTATAGTCCACCATTGTTGTTGTTTTTCTTCCTGCTTGCGCGCATCAGGACGCAGGATAGTGACGTTTGTCGCGTATCAATGACATTCAGGTCAGATGAATGCAACCAGGACAAACAGATTCATTTCACATTTGAAAAAATTATAAATGTGTCAGATATCCAAGAGGCCTGGGTGGCATTGGAAAAAAATCTGACGTGTTGTCAGACTGTCACAAAAAGTTCGGATTCAGGTTGCATTAAAGAAAAAAAATTTATTGGGTCACTTCAAGCTGCCACTACTATCACTTTTATATGACTTTATTCTCTGTAAAGTCATAAAGTATGATTTTATAAGAGTATAAACGTACTACTATAAAGTATGACTTCATAAGAGTATAAAGTCATGCTACTATGACTTTATTCTCTTAAAATTATCACCACACAATTTTATTCTTTAAATTTTTATTGCTTGTTCTCATAATTTTCTCTTTTTTTGTATGGTCCTAATCCTTCATCATAGCAAATATCTTAGTGCACTTCAATAAAACTAAACTAATAAATAAATTTTCAGCAAGATGTAAGAGCTTAAGTCAGTGTTGAATATTGACTGGCAGATTTTTTTAAACTTATACATAATGATTTTATTCTTGTAATTAAAAGAAATAAATCTTATTCTGCCCTGGCCCTAATATTCCACCACTAGTTTTAAATAAATAAAAGCTTTAAAACACACTTGTCAATAAGTTAATAGGTGTTCTGAAATCAAACCCAAAAATGTGATTATTCCAAATTAGATGCTTAAGTTTATTTTTCAAACTGGGACTGTGTGAAATATTTATTATCAGTCATCTTACCTGCAGCAGACATCAGCACTCGCTTTATAAAGTAATTTGACGGCTTTTGGCCTCATCTGGCCTTTAGATTGTCCTTCATCTTCTCGCAAATCGCCCCAGAGTCAAGCTAACCGCTAATCTGTTGCGTCGCAGCTAGCTGGGGACAACAAGCTAACAGTTAGTCATAGTCAAGCTATACATAAACAAGCTAACAGCTGCTTAAAGTGCAACACCTAACAGAAACTTATTTTTAAATACTAAACAACAGAGGTATGTCGAGACAATGCAATTGTTAAGCAATTAGATTGTTAACTGCTTGAAGTAAAGCAGTTAGCTTTAATTATAGCAAAGCTAACTGCTAGGTTATGCTAACCGCTACTTAGAGAGCGGCTCAATCTCAGCAAACACAACCCAGAAAACTTCTCCTACTTTGTTTTTAACACATTTCTACTGTGTTTAGACAAAACTGAAACCTATGGACATTTAGGAAAACAATATATGATTTTATTCACACCTCAAGCACAGTATTTTACATTCTAATATTACAATAAATCCACAAGAAAGTTCCTTTTTGTCTTAATGCATTTCTGCATAATGGCTCATAACAATTTATTCGGGCAAAAACAGCACATTACAATTCGTTTTTGAAAATATACACAATAGCAATAGTAACGAGGAACATAAACAAAATGAGGTAAAAATGACAAATAGATGTTTATGTTTGTTGGTTTGTTTCACTCTACCTGGGGAAATTTTGCTGGTTTGTATGACAGCAAATTTGAAAAGTAGAAAATTTGCTAGAAAAAATTCAGAAATTTTTTGACTAATCTCAGAAAAATTCTAGAAAAAACAAGGACATTTTTTAGCCACTACTCAGTTAACAAAACAATTTATATTCATCTCAGAAATTTTCAGATCGATCTCAGAAATTTTCTAAAAAAGAAAAGAAAATTCCTGAGTTTGAAAATGTGCAAATTTACTAGAAAATCTCAAAAAATTTTTGTTTGAATCCTAGACAATAATTAGTTTGAAAAGTTGATAGTTTTCTTCTTTTGAAACTCAGAAACTTCTTAAAATTTCTGGGTTTGTTCGCAAAAGTAAAAATAAAATGTTTTTTTTACATTGTCAGAACTGTATGCTTTAGGCATTTAAAGAAACAAGTTCATGTCTGATCTGAACCTCTTCTCCCCCCAGCTACACCTCAGCTCACATCGGGGTGACACTACGCCGGTCTCCATCTCTCTCCAACCACGAGCGCTACAAAATCGTTGGCATCCTGGTCGTGATAACATTCAACTTTATTGTAGTCTTTGGACCCTACCACCTGGTAGGCGGATACAGGTTTGTGTCCCTGTTGGAGACCGACGAGCCGTGTCCGTTTGAGCAGTCCATTTTCTACGTCTACCGCCTGTGCTACGGCCTGACCAGCCTCAACACTTTACTGGATCCCCTGTTTTACATCTTCCTCTGCCCTGACGCTCGGCTAGAGCTGCAGAGGTCCCTGCCCTGCCTGAGAAGAGGACAAAAAGGCCATAAAAACATGAGCATGAGTACCAGATGTCACCTGGACAAACAGAGGGAGAATGAAAACAGACATAACTTTGTGACAATCTAAACTGGACTGAACAGGTGTAATGGCGCCATCGAGTGGAAAACTGCTGCTGTTTCAGTTTCTTAATGAAAACATGAATTTGCTCCTGTAAAGTACAGAAGACTTGTGGAAGGATTTTGTTTCAATTTGTACCTCCAACACATTTATTTAGACTGAAGACCTGCTTTCGATTAGATTGGAGGATTTTTTCAAAGCTGCAGTACGTAACTTTCATAAAAATATATTTATTTTCATATTTGTTAAAATTTTCACCATTTTGTGACAGATTGCTATGAATCAAATAATCTGTGAAAAGATCGATCTCCCCCACCTCCTCCATGTCCTTTAATTGCTGTCTGAAGAAATGCACCAAAAACAATCAATCAGAGACAGGAGGAAGGGCTTAGTGGTGTCAATAAACCTCAAATGTGCTAGTGATGGAGAAAAAACTTACTGTTACAGGAAAACAGTTTAACTCCCGTCATGCTAACTAGCCAAGCATCCATAACCAGATCTGCTGATGGAGAAAAGATGCATTAGAGAGGGGTGAGCAGAACTGCACAAGATTGATTGACAGCACTAAGCCCCACCTCCAGGCTCTGATTGGTTGTTTCTACTCAGAGAAAGCAGAGCTTGAGTATTTCACAGATTTTTGTGTCCTACCGTCACCACATAATGACAGTTTCAACAAATATGTAAAAAGAAAAAAATGTATATATTATAAATGTTAAATACTGCAGCTTTAAGGATATACCATGTTAAAACTTTGACTAGACCACTCAAAAACTTTCAGGATATTTTGCTGGCATAAGAGATGAACTTGTTGATATTGATCTGCTGCTGCATTATCCAATTTATTTTAAAGTTAAAATGTTTCGGTGTACAGTTGTACTTAAAAACAGAAATGTTATGCTGTTATTTTTTGTGTTGCCTGCATCAACACAATGGCATCAACCTCAGCTCCGCAGAAATGTCTGTTTTCTCCTTGTACTCTAATTTCCTCCCACAGTGAAACTTTTAGTATAAAAGTCATTTCCATAAAGCTGGTTTGAAGAAGAAAATTAATCATCTCTAATTGAAACACATTGCTGCTTTTCAGTTTTTTATTTTTTTATACATTTTCTTTTAACAATGAAACCATACAGGAATATAACATGATGCAGATTTACAGGCAGATTCTGAGTCATGCATTACAAAAAGTCAATCTGTTTGAAAGAAATTGGCTGGAAAATAAATGAGTTGCAAAAGCACCTGCAACCACTGATAAGATCTATAATGAGACACCTGAAAATAACAAAAAAAAACATGGTAGTTTTCCATGAATAATGAAAACCATGAATAATAAACATTTAAAACAAAATTAATGCTGTAAAAAAGCAGTAAGTCACTCAAAAATGTATTTTTCTGGGTTTTTTTTTTTTGTCACTAACATATTTCAGTTCGTTATACAAGAATGAGTATAAGTGAATAGAGCAGAAGACCAATAGGTGGATTGGTGTGGCGTTGTGATGTTCTTGATTTACAGGTCAATCTACGTTCCTGTCCTCATCAATGGTCACAAGATCTTGGTCTAAGACTTAAAGAACAAAATACACTTTCCACAAGTGTCCAAAATATTTTTTCTGAATTTTTCCTTAGAGTCATAAAACATAATATACCTGTTGGCCTATTTTGAAGTCATCTGTCATTTGTTGAAACGAAAGGGCCAATTCTTGAGTTTCAGGGCCTTGACTCATATTTAAGAGGCATCACAATCAACCTTTCTGAGTAAAATCGCAAGAAACTGAGCTAAAGATGAATGAAAAAGCAACCAGTCAAAATAAAGACCTTACTGATTGATGACCTAAGAGATTCTAAGAAAGTCTAGGTTTTTGAAAGAAACTTTAACGACTGAAAGAAAACAGCGTCATAGGTCGCTGTTTTCTGAAACAGATGTTGAGATCAGCTGCAGTATGTTGCTGAGATTGAGCGGTTTCTTCTTTTCATCTTTACAAATTCACATTTCAGATCTCAGCCGAGTTGCTGAGATTTTCCACCTGGTCTGAATCGGTGTCCTTAGGACTTGACGTAGAAACTGAGTGTTTCTTCTTCATTGAATATTCAGAGTTGCTGATGGAGCTGCGAACGGTGCTGCGACGCCGTGTCCACTCGGCCAGATCCTCAGCAAGGACACTCTCCATGACCGCTCCGAAGGAATGTTTGATTTTACGACACAAGTCAGGGCAGCTGAAGACGTATAGGATGGGGTTGAGGACACTATTGAGGAAGCCAATTGTTGCTGAGATCGGAAGGACTTTGGTTGCCACATTCTGCGCAGAACTTTGTTTGGGAGCCATCACTTCTATGACAATGAAAAGGTGGTACGGAGCCCAGCAGAGGACAAAGGTCACCACCACAGCTATCACAAGTCGAACAAATCGGAAAGATCTGCGACAGCCTCTTTGTGCTAAGCTGGAATTCACAAAGATGTAGCTGAGAATGATGATTGCAAGAGGAAGCAAGAAGGCAAAAAACAGCTTCATAAAAGCCAAACCCACTTTGCGGTGCCTACATAGAGCTTGAAGGTCAACGGGCTCGCTTAGGAGGTACCGGGAGTAACTGTAGTAGCACAGACACTTGCCATTCCCAATGGAGATGGTGTCACGGAACATAAAAAAAGGGATAGTGAGGAGTATAGCTAAGCCCCAAATCACACAACAAATTTTCCCCACCAGCTGTATGCTTCGGTAGTTTTGAGCCCAGACGGGTTGCATCACCACCAGGCAGCGGTCCAGAGAAATGGCGGCCAGCAGGAATGCGCTAACATACATGTTGAGGAAAAAGACGTAGGAATAGATGCGGCAGAAGGTCGAACCCAGGATCCAGGACTGTCCGCTGGCATGGTACAGACTGAAGAAGGGCAAGGTAAGTGTGGCCATGAGGTCCGACGCTGCCAGGTTCAGGATCCAGACGCTGATGATGGAGCGACTGACACGGAAGCCCACTACAGCCAGGATGAGGAGGTTTTCCGCGATGCCGATGACAGACACGATTCCAATGAAAGAGGCGTTAAAAATGCTCATTGAGGTCAGGTTTTGTGCGACACATGTTTGGCTTGACGTGACTGAGTTGTTGGGAAGAAAGCAGGCCATCTTGGAAGGGAGAGATAACTTGGAATTTCTAAGAACTCTAAAATAAAAAACACAAGTAATTAATCATGAGCAGTGATTGCACAGTTTAAGCTATAGATTATGTGACCAAAATAAGCTTGCATTCCTTTTGAATACATTCCATTAAGGTTTTAGATTTATAGTTACAGTAAAAATACATCCATTGTTTTCTGCCTAGCTGTTTTTACGCCTGATAGTTCGGTAGACTCTGTTCAATTGGGACAAAAATTTCAAAATGCAGACAATTTCAGCTGCTGCAGCTCACTTTCACACCACAGTTGGAGCAACCCGATGAATGATGGACAACTTTGGGTCAGACTTAAGAAATTATAGTAAAAATAATGTTTGTTGCTATAAATGACACACAAATGAAAAAATGTTCTGAATGTTGTTTATGTTCTTTCTAAGCTCATTTATTTAGTGATACTTACAGAGTGAAAACAATTTAATTTGTGGTATCAGAAGCTCATCTGGGTGGCAGAAGGCTGATCTAATCACTGTGAAGATAAAATACAAGCTGGGATGTTTGCTCAACACCTGTGGTTAATTACTATCTCTACAAACCACAACACTTAGTTTTTACCTTTTTTTAGAGGAGGCTTTTTTTCTGCAGTAACGTACAACGCCTTGCAGGCTGCTCACATTCTGTGGGGTCCAAATCACAAGTCTGGGTTTATATACGATTATATTTGTTAGACAATAGTGGTTGGGTAGAAGAAGAAGGAAAGCAACAAGTTTTTTTTTTCTTTTTCTTGCAGTCGTGGTTTTGGTTTCAACCCCCCAATTCAAGTTCTGTTTTTTTAAATAAAAAATATTTGGATATTTTTTATATAGCTTCCCTGAAAGTCCCTCACTAAAAATTGAAAATAATCAGCTGTTATAAACCAGACAGCAGATGTCTGCCAGAATAAAATGCATGATGCATTCCTCTCCTGCATGTTTACTCTGTCTGCACGTCCTCTGCACCTCAGAGGAGAATTGATGAATTCATTAGCTGATGGTTCCTTTCTTCTTCTCACTTTACCCACATCCTTTGAATAATTATTCACAGCTTAACAAGGCTCTATAATAAGCACACCACAAAGTAAGACATGCAATTTATCTAACATTTTAACTCAAAAATCTTCTGTTAACACACACTGAAATATTAAGAACCAATTTATGAAAAAATATAGATGTTAAACAGATCAGACTGCTAATTATGTTGCTACTATTATAGCATAAACCAGATGAAAGTACAAAAACGTAAGTCTGAACTACGATTAATTGAAATAAATAGAAATTATCCTCATAAATGAAGCTGAGAGGCAAGAAATCAAATGAGTTTCTATTTCTACCTGCTCCTCTTCAAACAAATTATGTAAAACTGGTATGATAATTAGTTTATTTTAAAACTTTTTTGTTTTTCTGTTCAAAATAAATAAATACATAATATAGTCTCCTTTCCAGGATGCATTTTTCAAAATCCAGGCCTATTAATGATATTTAGCTGTCATCCCATTTGTTTTCACATAAGTGTTCAAGTTCAACCTTTTATTGTCACATGCACAGTGGAAAACATTTTTAACTGTCTGCAAGAATCCCTGACAAAAAGTCAAAAAATAAAAACACAGATAAACATTTTGCAAAATACTTTCCACAAACATAAATAAGCAAGAGAAAAATATGCATACTAAATACTGCAAATATAAAATAAGCAGATTTTTGTTGGTTTACGTACAAGTGGGGAAGAAAGAGTCGCCTCAAGCTGGTCATGCAGGTAAATATTAAATTAAAATGCCTCACCGGTGAGCTGTGTTTGCTGCAGCGCCTGTGACAAGAAATGCAGCGACTGATACTCGCAGAGGGTGTAAATAAGTAAAGCAATAGGAAGTCTAAAACCTCAAGAGGAACAAAGTCGTCATAGAACACATGGGGCTAAGAGTCGAAAACATTTAAGAAGAAACCAGAACATGATGGGTGTAAGAAGAAACTCAAAGCAGTTTTAAGAATATGTTTCACACTAATTTCACTTCCTGTTGATACTGATCTCAATGTTTTGTTCTCTTCTCTGAAGCTGCTTAAAAGTTCACTTCTTCAGGCACTCTTGACCCTTTCTGTGGAAAAGTCAAGGGTTGGTTTAAAAACCGATTGCATGAATATGTGCAGAAAACGAAGGGATTGCTTTCCCACCTAAGACGTTCCAGTTCTGAACTGGTAAAATCAGCAATGTGTTGTTTTTCTTCCACTGGAGACAAGCAACGCTACAGTGATACTCATGTCAGAAAACATTCAACCACAGAAATGTGTTTATCAACCTAAGTGCTGATTCATCACCAAAGGTGTTACTTAAGTTTTGTATTTGCACGGATGCAAAGTTTCTGCTGAAGAACCGATGAGTAGCTCAAGTTTCTTGATTTGGATCCACCTAGCCGTTATGATGTAAGCTCTTTGCTGCCTGCTGTTGCTAACTTGGCATTTTTACGCTCTATCATTACTAGGCTGCTTATTTAAAACTGACTGACATGAATCCAGTATTTGATCCAGGCGGATTCGTCTATAAGTTGCTAGATGGGAACTCCACAGGGACTGGACTGGGTCACCACTACTTTCTCAAAGGAGCACTTCTCAGTTCAGCTTCTGCTTTTTACCCTTTAAGTTATGGTTTAACAGTTTTCGTAAAGTTTTGTTTCGAAACTTGGAGTAGCTTGTAGCAATCAGTACATTACTAGAAGTAAACTTGGCAACTGTAGCTTGGTTGGGAGCAGAAGTGAGTTTGATTATATATTAATCCCATGTTGCTCCATGAATCAGTGTGTGTGTACAAATGGAGTAATGTGGTTTCGATTTTCTTTTGTTGTTGTAAAATCTGTTAAAATTGTGCAAAAGAAAAAAACATTTATTTGTATTTTGAGTTGTGTACGTATGACAGCAATACCACCATATTTGACAAAAATATATTTTAAAAAATCCCTCAGGAACATTCTAAGAGAAATATTAATCAGAGTGAAGTTTACCGTAAATCAGAATCAAGCTAACAGCTAATCAAATTTAGGCTAAAAGCTAACCAGTGTAATAGCTCGTCAGGCTGGTAGTTAATCAGAGCCTGCAAGTCAAGAATGGTCCAAAAGTTCTCATCTGCACAGACAGTTAATGCAGATGGAAAGATTTAAAAAAGGATTAAGGTGAGATGTTATCATAATGATAAATCAGAAGGCATTAGCATTTTAATAAATACGCTCTTTCATTTAATTTTTTTGCTTTTTCCTGACTTCAAAAAGTCAGGAAAAAGCAAGAAGCGAGAAAACAAGAGGTCCAGAAAGACATCTAGTTCTTAACATTTATAACTGTTGGTTAAAAAAACCTTTTGGGCTGGACGAAGTGTGGGAGTCACACTGCCACCTGCTGCTGGGTTGGTGTATTGACACGGCGAGGACCGTTGCCTTTCTGAAGTACTCTGTTTTCTTCCTAATGTAGATCATTTCATGTTCTGTTGAATAAATGTCATATGCATATTGATTAAATGTTAATGAGAAATAAAATGTGAAGGCTTTACTTCTGCTTTGAGGCATGCAGCAGTTTATTTTGGGGTATAAACTGCAGCACTTGCTGACTGTAACATGTTACACAATGCAGAACAGGAATCAGCCACTACCCTTTAATTTCTCTACTCAGTACCCTGTGACTGTCTGCAGGCTGTTGAACTTTGGTCTTCTCGCCCCAGAAGCAGCTGCACTCACTCTGACTGCAGCAAAGCAGCATCATCAGCTCCATATCTGGAGATGTTCGAGAAAATATCCGCCCATCTGCGTAACTATTCAAAAACATTACTATCGATGTGAAGTTGGTCCAAACTGGCTTATTTATTCCTCAAATTCAATAAGTTGTTTTCTCCTGACTTTTATTGCTGCATCGGTTCTGACGTAACTCCTCTGCTTTTGGCAGTTGGTGGTTACCGTGGCAACCAGTAACGAAAGCCCCGCCCCCTGTTTTTTGAAGTGCAGCGCATTTCAGGTAGACACAGTTAATTTTGCTAGGTTTTGTGTATATGTTTTTTAAAATGGTTAAAATTAATGTCAACTGTTATCTGCCACCAACTGCCCAATGGGAACCACTGGTCTGTAGTTTGTTCAGGGTTGTTTATTTTACTCTACTTAATGTATCACAGTGAGTTATGGTACCTACCAAGATGGCTGTCAGCTACAAAGCTCCTTGAAGTGTGACGTGTAGTGTTGTTTAGATTTGCTTTTGAACCATTCAACCGTATTTTTCGGACTATACGCCGCACATAAAATTCCTATATTTCCAAAAATAAATTGTCAATGCGCCTTATATTCCAGTGCACCTTATATATGAGCAGTGCATGTTCACACTGCGCTGAAAAATCTGTCGATTGGTAAGCCACTCCCCTTGATTGTTGTCAGAAACCTGTGGAGTCAGTTTTCTATGCTGTCTAGGCAGCTTAGCTTTCACGAAGGCCGGACTCATCATTGAACAGCCAAGCAACAGCAGTGAGACTGAATCGGACGATGGCGAGACGGATCCGGGCTTGCTTGAGGCCGCTGTTGCCCAACTGTTAAATTCTAACAACAATGACGAGACATTTGACAGATTCATAGAAGAGGAATGATTGAAAAAATGAGTGTACTTTTTTTTGTGTAATATTGACAGTTATTGTTAAAGATCTGAATAAAGTCTGACCTATCTGACTACTTTGTTCTGCTATATATCCAGTGCGTCTTATATATGAAATTAGAGCCGTTCACTGGAACATTGACCAACATATTCAATGTTTGTTGATGATTTTGATAATCGACAAAATGTAATATTTGTTACAGGTTTCTCTATTGGTAACTCTGTGTTGTTTTTATAGTTTTTTTTTAACAGAGGAACTTAACTGCTTTGTTGCCAAAATGTGCTACAGTTGAATTTGATTGATTGAGTAACTGTATATTCTATTGACTGAAGTTTTTTTTTCATTACAAGTATGTTTTTTCTTGTAAGTTTACATTTTAATTTTGCTAATATTCTGGTAGCAAATAGCAAATAAACACTCCATCATGGATTTTTGAATGTTTCTGGGGTGATAAATTCAAAACAACACCAACAACACTGATTGGGGGGGCATTGGCCAGCGCAGAATTGGGGCCCCTGTTGGGCCCCATTTATCCGAGAGCCACCACTGCAGAAAGCTACACGCGCTTACACAGAGCAATACACAGAGGAATGTGGAAGGATGTCACAGTGACACGCATCCAGTGAGAAAACACGCAAACTCCATGGAAACAGCCGAGATTTGAAGAACATCTGCAGAACATCATTCCAGCCTCTTTCACAACAGTTTATGACAGTGAGATAATTTCCAAACAGCATAAAATAGCAGAAACAGCTGTAAATATGAGCCATTTGGCTTATAGAGCAAATAAAGTAAAGCAAAATCTCAAATGTCCCCTCGGATGGAGCAAGTTAAAGTTTTACTCACTGCAGAAACTCGGTGTGATGAATATTGGAGACTCGGGTGTTTCCGCCTCAGACAGTCTGCGAGTTCATGTAAAAAACAGGCGTTTCCTCAAAATCTGCTGATCCTCCAGATAAAAGCTCTGCTTAAGGGAAAACGAGGGGGAAAGTGTTTCCAACAGTTGATTCATGGATAAGAGGCGACCTTCCTGCCTGGAGAGGCGTGAGGAATGTTAGGGGTGACTGCTGCAGAAATCATTATTTCTGCTGTTTCATGCTCAGACGTTCAGCTCTTTAACTCTGATTTCGGTGCAGATGTTTAATGACCACACCCCCAGGCAACCCCCTGTTGCAATCCCCAGGGGGCGCCACAGCAGCTCATCTGCCTCCAGCTCACCCTGTCTGCACATCTCTACATATCCAGCTTGATCTAAACATTGACATTCTCATATTAGGGATAAAAATTTGTCTTAATTGATATTTTTAAGTGATCAGATAATTATTTTCATCTTTTCCTGACCAGTGTTTGTTGTATTCTTTCTAGATTACTTTTAATCAGTCATCACGGGTGTCCAAAGTGAGGCTTGGGGGCCATTTGTGGAGCTTAAAACAATTCTGTGCAGTCATCAAAATTTGTAGTTCAAGGACGATACAAATCTAGTCTAAACTTTTCATCAGAGATAAACTTAATTATTCTATAATAGAAAGCATTAGGGACATTTTTTTATTTTATTTTATTAGCTTTTGTTTCTTTTAATTTCATGGTAAATGAATGTCCAGCAAGTTTATACTTAATAAAAGATAGATAATATTCATTGTTTTAACACCTGGATAATAGAAGAAGCATTTTCTTTAAAGAAAGTACTTATTTTTGTTGCTGTGAATAAACAAAAAGTAACTGAAAATGCTTAGGAAACTGTCAAAAAAAGTTGCCACTTTGTTTCATTAAAATATTGCATGCTTAATTTATTGATTTTTAAACATCACAAAAACCATGGCACATGTCACAAACCCTGTCTTATGTCACTGCCACATTTTGAGCTTTGCCCTGCTGCATTTTTGTAATCTGCCAAGCGACAGCAGATCTGAATTAGTTTATGCTAAAATCTGGTACAGCACATCAAATGGTAGCATTTATGTTGTAGCTGTACGTTATCACTTTCTAAACAAAATTTAAATATAAAAAAGATGCTGCAGAAAACACTCCATAATGTGTCCGAACATGTGAAGACATATTGGTTTGTGTTTGGTTTTCATTGGAAAACACCAGTCACTACAAAGAAAGAGTTGTGCAAACCAGAAACACTTTTGTTCTACTTTACTTTCAGATAGTAAAATCAACCCAGATGGTTTTGTTTTAACCCAAAGGAAACATGACTCTCCAACCTCAACTCCAGCTTTACATGACTGGATTTCTTGCAGCAGAGAAAAATGAGACTTACCTAATATTTTAACTGGTCCTCACTAAATGCACAAGAGGATTGTAGATTCACAGGTGTGAACAACTTGTGCAAATCTCCAAAAGAGCAATTTTAAAAAAGAAAAATGATAAACATACAGGAATGCAGACAGGAAATCTAATCCAACCTTGACCTGCTCACAGAAAAAATAAGAAACGTTCACTTGTTATTTCCTGCTTTTCAAATAGGAGTTCCCTAGAGAGCTGAAGTTTGAATAAAAACCACCAGGTTGTAGCTCAGCGTAGAATTAGCAGAGAAGCATTAAACAAAGTAATTTTCTAAGTTTTAAACAGGAAACATTTTACAGAACCTCACTGTTCTTGTCATGAATTGTGACGAAGGAGTTTCATTAATGTCATAAACTTTAGCAGCAGTTTGTGAAACGTTTCTGAGAATCACTCAGGGAGGCGTAGCACAACTTCAATCTATTTTTACTCCAGCAGAAGAGGAAAGTAATAAAACTACGCAGATGATACACAGCTCTACGTTACAATTTCAGCAGGAGACCACAAAGTCATTCAACAGCTGAAAATGAGGCACAGTAATGTTTTTTTACCTCAATAAAAACAGAACTGAAGTTATTGTTTTTGGACTTAAAGAGGAACAATCTAGAGCACATCTGTCAAATTGAAGGAACCGGGGCCAAATTTGGTGAAAAACATTGAGTTTAAGTGACTTGGTGATTAATTATAAAGTCATTAACATCATGTAAACATTTCTAAATTGTCACCTCAAAATCTGCAATTTTGATTGCAAAAAAAACAAACACATCCTTCAGGAACAGCTGAACTGATGTCTCAGAATTTGTGACGGACTTGGCCAAACTAGTAAACACTCAGACTGTTGGTTTGGACAGAGACGCACTAGAAACTAAAATTACTTGGTAGGTTTTTGTGTTTTTGCAGTTTACTGGTAATTTAGCTCACCAGAGAAAACTCTGGATTATCTGTTATGCTTCAAATCTCTTGGTTCTATGAATTATAATGTTGGGATTGAGCAAGCAAAGACGAATTTAGTTAAGTTTTCCACTAAATTCGTGGTGCTGTACTGTTTAATTTATTAACGTCTATGTTCAAGATGTTCAAGAGTTTCACTGTTTTTCTGAGATTCAATGAAACACAGAGACTGAAGCTGGATGTACAGTATGCCAGAGATTAATTTACTCGAAGACTGAACAAGCCACCATGCAGCAGATCCTCCATTTGAGAAACTCGTATCAAATAACATAATAACATTTCTTCAGCTGTGAAGAAATGTGAAATACTGATGCGAAAATATCAGAGAAACCAAAGTCTTCCCCTACTGTTTGTTTCAGCAGTGTGAGGTTATGACTCAACAGAGAAAAAGTACCGTCTGCAAACCGATTTCCTTTCTTAATCAGCCATATTGGCTCTTGTTTCAGTTCCCTAAATCAAATCTTAGAAAACTTGAGTGCAATTTACAAAAACCAACAATCAAATGCTCAGTTTTCTGCTTGGGAAAAAAGAAGACAGGTATTCTATATATATAAATATATGTTAGTGTTAATGTTCTTCAGGTTCAATGTGGTACAGACCGCTTCAGGAGATCTTTCCTGTGGCCAGCTATCGGCATCTTCAACGGCTTTTTGAAGAATCTTGATGAACATTAAATTTTCTCTGGGATCAATAAAGTAATTTTAATCTGAAACAGGAAATTTAATTTCAGCTGGCAAATACTTTTTACCAGTTGAAATTAAATTTAAAGCTAATCATTCAATTCTTGGCATGATGCTGCAGACACAAACGTAAGTCCATATACAGAAAGGAGAAAAAATAAAAACATGAGAAAAATCACAAAAGCAAATCATAACCACGAAAATGCAAAATTAACACAAAATTAAAAACAATTTCTCCAATATATGTATATTCTTTTGTTGATTAAACACATTTTCTGACTCACAATAATTCCTCCAGTTTCTGTCTCGTTTTCAGCAACATCTCTTAACAATTCTGGCTCCTGTAGAAAACTGGCCTGGAGATGGGGAGCAGGGGAAGATGTCACACTTGGTGTTTTCTCCTCAGAAATGTAAAGAAATCCCCTTTCATAAATATCTTCCTCGCAGTGGCCACCTGCAGTAATAACACAGTCGTCGTCTGCCTTCAACGTCTGTTCAGCTACAGGGCAAACATCCCCAGCCAAGCAAGTTGGTTCTATTTTGGAGATTGGAGAAATCGTTCCCGAGATCAACTCTGTCTTCATGGGTGCTTTCTTCAAATTCAAACTTTGAGTATTCAGAATCAACTGTCTCCAGTTGGCGAAGCATAAAAAAAAAAAAAATTCAAAAACGTCGTATTGAGAGAAGCAAACCTCCCCAGCCAGGGAGGTTTGCTTCTCTGTTGGAGAAAGGTCAAAAAATGCATTAAACTCATCGTATCTGGAGGAAATTCTCTTGTTCTGAG
This sequence comes from Poeciliopsis prolifica, assembly GCF_027474105.1. Taxonomy (NCBI): domain Eukaryota; kingdom Metazoa; phylum Chordata; class Actinopteri; order Cyprinodontiformes; family Poeciliidae; genus Poeciliopsis; species Poeciliopsis prolifica. Next base: position 545,616 of record NW_026562515.1, read on the forward strand.
CACTACTTCGTTCTAAATCGCTTCCAGGAAGTAGTTGATAAAAACCTTTCTTCATACCAAGTCGTAACTAAATATCCAAGGCCAAATCCGAGGGGCAAACACACACCGACAAAAATCTCTGCCATATAGAAAATTCTTACAAAAAACAATGTTGAAGTTCAAAGAGCTGCTTAGATATGAACTGATGTCTTGAAACACAAGCATTCATGAGCATTTTGTATAGCAGTTGCAAAATGTTAAACATTGAGCATCTTTTTAAACACCCTTTTTCACAATACACACATTGAGAACAGTCTTATTGTGAAAACAATTTTTTTTAACCTAAAATATATTGTGTAAAGGATGAGGTTTTACTAACAATTTATTTATTCATTCAAAATCACTTTTAGCAAAACAAAGAAGCCGTTATTTTAGGAAGACACGTGAACGTTGACGATCCCAAAGCGACCCGCATGCGCAGAAGACGACCGTTAATGACGTCACACGGAGGCGCACTGTTTATGGAAACAATAATGGATGCCGCCATGTTATGGATCGATTTTAAATTTGTTAAGCAGTGGTAGCCGACAGTATCGCCTCGAAAATCATTACAAGATTAAGGAAGCTAACAAACAGAAAGCTAAACGAATTGAAATGGCGTTTTGAGGAGCATTGACTGCAACTTCTGTAGAGAGGTCAGTTTTAATTGGAAACAGGACGGGTTTGTCAGTGACTGTTGATTCACTCCTCCCATTTCGCTAGGGGGCGCTGTAGTTCCTTTACAAGAAGGGAGGTGACAGAAAAGAAACTTACGGCAGACCAGCAATGCACTTAGATTGCAGTTAGCCTTAGCTAACGGTCGTATCAACCACAAAAGCATATTCTATTGGCGTTCATGAGTGTTGCCCAACGTGATGAGTTATATTAATGCTGTAAGCTGTTGGGAGATTAGTTTCTTATGTTTTATTTGTGTGCTTGGCATTTGCTAAACGCAATTAGCCAAATGCTAACTGTGATTTGCGGCACCGTGATGTTTGAATGCTGATATTTCAAACATCAGTGTAAACTTTGCCTTATAACCGGTTAGTTAACCAAGTGATGGTCAATCTAAATCTATGTTTAAGTCCGTTAATTGAAGATTGCAATACTAAGTATTGAAGTTTTGTTTCTTATCTTTATTTGCAGTTTGACCGGCATGACCGTGTAAAAGCACGCGGCAATAAAACGAATAAACAATAACAACGACTACCTTATGTTCTTTGTAACAGACTTCTTTCACAATGTCCTTATTTTTCGACATTGTTCACGTCTGGATTTCCGCGTCTGATTTCTGGCGCGAAACTGAAACGTGTGTTTGACGTCAGTAACGTAAAAGTTGGATAAAATGGGATATTACCATTCAGGCAGCAGATGCTTTTAAAAACTACAGGATATGGCACAGATCGGAATTGGGCCGAGAAAAAGTTGAACGTGGGGACATTTTTATTTTTTACTCCATTTCTACCCCATTACAGACTGGGGGATGACCTTATGTGAGAACTTTATTTGCACAATGTAAAAGTGACAATTCAAATATCTGAATGCTTCAAAATCAACTTTATTGGTGCAATACCAGGAAACATTACTAAAATTCTTCATACAAGTTTACAAAATTATTGCTTTAAGACCTTCTAAAACATAGCAGCATTTTTAAAATGAATATAGATGTAAATATTCATCCTTTAAGTAACTTCATGTAAAGACGTGAGTCAAAACATCCCATGAAGCAGACAAATCCGAGACCGATCGTTGGGATCTATAGAGATCATGTGAGTGCTCCTGGAGTACAGTAGAGCTGATAAACTGTCCTGCTCAGAGCTGGACCCAGATTTCTGAAAAACAGTTAAAATAAATGATTAAACATTATTAATGTTTCTAAATTAGTCGCTACACATTCTGTCTGGATCACTTTTAACCACCTCTTGCTCTCACAACAAAAAAAGGCTTCAAATAAAAATCACTGCAAACCTTTGTAGCTTCCCGTATCGAATGCAGGAGAGGAGTTTCTCTTTCTCAGATTCACTTCCACACTTTTCATAAGCTGCCAGAAGACTGAGGAGGGAAAAATATGATGAACAGCAGTAAATTAAGGATAAAATAGTATAAAATCCAGATTAGTGAGGCAGTTGAATCCTTGTCTAAGGAATAAATAATCTGCTTTTTGATTGGTCATGACTGTCACCATACAGTCAGTTTTGCATATTTTTGATTCATTTCTGTTATCCGAAGTGAAACATTTTTCTTCTTCTATGGTTTTGCTTCCCTTTGGATTCGCAGATATTTTTTTACACAATCTACTAACGCTTAGATCCACTTTTCACAAATTCATTCTGAAATTATTTTAAATGTTTAAACACCAATACTCTACTGTCTCTTTAAGATGTCATTTAAAAGTTTTGACATACCTGTGCGGAGTGCCGTACTGCTCCAATATGGCGGCTGCTTTGTCTCCAGACAAACCGCTGATCTGCATCAGCTGTCTGGCAAACACTTCCCTCACTGTCTGACACTGCAGAGGAAGAGGGTGTGTGAGTTTACAAACACAAGACTAATTCCTCTTCAAATCATTAACAATGTGAGGGTTTCACCTTGTTTTTGACGGCGCCGTGGTTGAACTCTGCAAAAGAAATGAGGGAACAGGACGGGTTCCCTCTCTCTTCTTCATCGCTTGGTACGTCTCCCTCCAACTCCCTGGAGCGACAGACCAGCGTTCGGTTCTGGGATTAAAAAATAAATAAATAAAAGCAAACTTTTTTTTTTACAGGCACCCGCCTATCCATGTCTTATATTGTTTGTTCTGAAATATCGGTTTCACCTCTGAGGATTAAAAACAAATTAATTCATTAAACAAAAGACGACAGAGTTTTAACGCAGCTCATAAATTCAGGGTTTAATTATTTTTTCTTCACAGTTAAAAATGCCTGTAAGATTTTGACCTTTGTGGTTCTTTCATGTGCAGATATTTGTAATTAAAATATTGGATTTTTACAAACAGGCAGAAATCTAGAGCTGCATCTAACGATTTATTGCTTAATCTATCACTTATCCAAACAGATTTCTTGTCAACACTATTTCAAAGCTTAAATTTCCACTTTTCAAATTAGCATTGCCACTGCCCTTCTTTGTCAGATTGTTGGCATTTATACATTTCTATTGTTTGTTTTCAGAAAGATGCTTGTTTAACTGAAAGTGAAGAAGAAAGCAGGTTTTATCAGTTTGTTTCCCACCTGGTAGAGTTTACTCAGGTAGCGGGTCATGACTGTGAGGTAGGCGGCCGACTCCCGAACGTCCTGGACTCGTTTCACAAAGAAGCCGTCAATGACCTAACACAAAATATTCAAACAGAACAGCAGAAAGCTTTAAGAGTAACTCCAGATTCACTGTTTTTTTTTTTTTTTTTTGCAGATAAATTGTATAAGTTAATTATTAACAGTTCTATCTTTATGTTTCTGTGCAAATTCTGACATTGTCATGTAATGTTGATGTAAATATTTGGCCTAAAACAGACTCAGTGCTGCCCCCTTTGGGCTGAATTGTGGCTACTGCGGCTAAATTTTCCTACCATTGCTGCTTCATAAAAGCCACAAAAGTATGTAAAAAAACTATAGAAAAAAAGTCACTAGATTTGAACAAACACTTTAAATAAGTTTGACCTGAAACAAAATGAATATTCAGGTAAAAGCATTTCCATATTCTATGTTGCTGTGGGGACAGTTTCTCTTTGAAAACCTTGAAGAACTGATTCTCAAAGTATCAATAAAATTTAAATAAAAACATGGTGCTCTCTTTAAGAAAACTAAAAATAGGTCATTATTGGGTTTTTCAGACAGATAGGGATAAAAAATATGGGCAAAATAGATTGTATTTATGTTTATAATGTAAAAACAAGTAATTTTTGTTTCTATATAGTTTAGAACTAACGCAATAAAAACTTAATACTCCATTTATAAGACCTGTTATTCACTATATGTCAATAGAGAACATTTAGTTTCAGTTTCTTTCTTTCTTCTCACCTGTGTGTTGACGATGGCCTGCTGCAGAGTCGCTTCAGGTAAACTCAGGTGAGCCGCAGACGAGCTGCTGCCCTCCACCAGGTAGATGGGCCGACGAAGACCGCATCGCTTCAGCCGAAACTGACAAGAAAATTAGAGTTTCAAAAATAGTCTACGCTCATTTACTCCTGATTACACGTTCACTTTAACTTGAAGCTTATTTATTGAGTGATTTCAAGACGCTGAGCAAAAACAAGCAGTGTAAAAAAAAATATTCCAACATATTTGAACTTGTTTGGGAAAGGTTGATGGATCCACATTTATCACTTCTGATATCTGAGGTTTTAGGATCAGCTGATACATAAAAACATCTGAATTCACTCATAAACGTACAGAGATGCAGATTTATTTGATAACTACACAAGAACAGCTCATTTAAATACATCAGTACTTTAGTCAAACATGTAAAAACAACTTTAATTTGTTGAGTCAGCAAAAATTAGGAGTAAATCAGTCAATATAAAATAAATAATAAACTGACAAAAGGATAAGATGCATGTAAAAATAAACGGCAACAAACTTTCTTTCAAATGGTTCAGAAAGTGGAATTAAGAATAAATATGAAAGCGTAGAATTGGACTGAATAGATCCGCCCTCATGGATCTATTCACATCGTCACCGATACGCAATCTCGGTTTTCTTGGACCAATACAGATGTTGGTATCGGATCTCTAATGAAAATACTATGAAAGTTGCTTGTTCCACATTTTTACAGTTCAAACTCAGTTTAAAACGTTTTCATGAAACACTGAAGAACAGAGCAAAACTTGAGTTTATCAGAAAAAAAGAAACAAAATCTTACTTTGGAGAAACATATTTTAGTGTTAGCAGTTTTCAGAAAAACTCTGTCTCAATAAAAACAAACAAAATAAAAAAAAGACACTTTCCGAGTTAAAATGTACATAAAAGCAGAGAAAGAACCAACATGTCTGCTCACCTTCTGTTCCCTGAAGCGTCCGTCGATGATGCTCCCACACAGGTCGTCCATCCTCTTCCTCTCTATGATGTAATCCAGGACGAGCTCCCTGCCTGCAGGCGCTCGCAGCTGGCCTGCACGTCAAAATGAAGAAAAACTCACACTGAAGCAAACGGAGAGTAATAACCTACAATCCACGACTCACATTCATTCTAGTAGAAAACAGTCAACATTTTGAAGTTAACCATTTTTAATTTTTTATTAATTTGGGGGGTTTTCTGCAACTAAAGTATTTTTTATCTTTTTAGATAATTTGCTATTCTTCTTCAGGAAGCAAATGTGCTTCAAGGTCAAACCAGTTAATTTGACGACTTGTGGCTGAAAAATTTATCATTATAAAAGCGAGTCAATAATTATTGATCAGTTTTCTTTGTTTAAGTATTTATTTTAAATTTTTAAAAAATACTTTTCAATTATAAAACAATGCTAATTTATTTTAAATTTCATTTATATTGCTATTGTAGCATAATAATAAATATTGTGTAATAAATTGTTATTTATTATTCAAATATTGTTACTTTATTGTAAATTAATACAATAGCTTTAAAAATAGAGTTGTTAAATGTTGCTCTATAGTTTGTAATTTTTGTATTTTGTTAAAATAATTTTAAAGTTTATTCTGATGATATTTTTGCTCTGGTGTTTCTTGCGTTACCTGGAACAGGTGCGACCTTTTCCCGCGCCACCCACAGGAAGTCTCCGACGTTCAGCTTCCTGACGTCGAAGCCGACTCCGTTCCGCTGAAGCTCTTTGACGAGTTCCTGCTTCCTGTAATGGCTGCCGCTGCACAAACCAGGACGGGGAGAAAACATTTAAAAAAGTACCTTCTTTTCCTCTTTCAGCTGCTCAAACGTTCAGAATAATGTTTCTCACCCCGTCGTCTCAATGAAGTCAACACACAGGACGACATCGTAGGTTCCAGGTAGGAGACAGTCTCTGTTTGGCTTCCTGCTGGTCGTCATGTTAACTTGTGTTTTCCCAGGTAAAGACAACCCGCCGCCATCGCTGCTGGACTGAGAGTCACCGGTGGCTCGTTCTGACAGACTCTCCTCCTCCTCTTCCTCATCACTCACAGTCAGATCAACCACGGCGTCTTCCTCTTCGTCCTCTGGTCCAGCGGTTCCCCTCCTGTCCTCCACCAGGACGTTTCTCCTCTCCTTCTCCACCGATTCAAGTCGCTCGGCCAAAGCGAGTCCCTCATCCGTCAGAGAATACCTAAAACAGAGAGAGACGCTGAAATATACAGGTTCCCACGTTGAATCCAACTCTAGTTTGTGTTTTTATCCACTACTCAATAATTATTACATTTATTTAGAATAAATGCTGCCTCATAGTTTGGGATTTTAGTTGGGATTTACAATTTTTTTTATCACAATTCATCCATTTGATTTTCTGTAATATTTTATATGAATCACATCAGATTTGATTGTATATTCACAGTTCTTATGGGTGTTTTGCTGCTGGACAGCTCATTTGGTCTTTTCTATTTCCAGCTTGATAAATTTGACTGACAGCCAATCAGAAATTATTTTGACTTGTATTTAAATTTTTAAAAAAATATTGAAAAACAGTCCTCCCAAAAATATTTATTTTTGTATTTTTTTTCCTCCTCTTCCCTCTAACTTTCTCAGGTGTCCAAAATGTGGGCCGCGGGCCATTTGTGGCCCTCTAAATCATTTTATTTGGCCCCTAAGCTCAAGTCAAGACATATAGAATTTAAACAACAAAATAGAGACAATTGATGACCAAACAGTTTGAGAATTTCCTGTTTTTCTTTTAATAAGGTCACAGTTCAACGCCTTTTTAAACTGTTTGGATCTTAAATGATGTATAGATTTCATTAAAATTTGTTCTTTTTTTGTTGAGCAGGAAAAAATAAAAATTTTGCCATTTTTAATTTAATGAATTTTGTCCATCAGTGCTTTAAATTTGCCAGTTTTGACTCCCAAAACTGGCAGGGACACCACTGCTTAAGATCAAAGCAGTTGTGTGATGGAATGGCCTAATCAAAGTCTTTTAATAGCTTCAGATACTCTGCAAAGTGGAATGAGCAAAAATGACCATATTAGATACAAAAACAGGCCACACTTTTCAGCTTTTACTCAAAATCACAATGAAATGCGCAGAACTTTGTTGTTTTAATGTCACAAAATGTGTAAAAACCAAATGGTTTTGAATAATTTTACTATGAACTGAACATTTAAAGGATGTAGTTTAGTAACCTGGCGGGATTGTGAGTCTTTATGAGCAGGTTTTTCTGGATCAGAGTGCTGACTGAGGACCAGGCGGTGTACTTGCTGCCAAGATCGGGCTGCAGACAAAGAGGGAAAGTTTTAGAGGAGACAGCCGGAGGAACAGCAGCGGATCTCATGAAAACTCACCACAGAAAACGATTTGTCACACAGAGGCTGAGCTTCCGACTGCAGCTCCATCTTAAACATGTAGCCTTTACTGCCCGGTATCTACAGGTGGATAAAAAGAGTAAGAACTGGTCCAAAGTATTTTAAATTAATTTAACAACAGAATGGTACCTGCTGCTGTCTGTAAAGAGTGAGCAATACAGCATATCCTCCAGATCGCTGCTGTGGGACGTACTCCCTCTTCTTCTTCGTTCCTCCTCCTCCTCCTCTGTCCTTCCCGGCATCATTCCTCTTTAAGAGATTAATTACACAATGATTTTACATAAAGTTACAGCATTTAAATATTCATTATAAGTGTTTTTATACACATTATATTTAATTTAAATATTAAATTAATCGAAATATGTTAATTGTTGATTAAATTAACTAATTTAATATTAAATGTTTAATATTTCAATATTTAATTTGACGTTAAATACGTAAACTGAATATTTAAATTACATAATTGAAAATTTATTTTTATTATTAAATATTTTGATTTAAATATAAAAATTAACATGGTATTTAAAATATTAATTTATATAAGTAAAATGCCTTTTAATGTCAGTGCGTCAACAGGAAGCTAATTAAAAATGTTTCTAAGCTTCCATTTATTTAATATAGGCAGGAGAGAAAATGGTCACACAGCGCCCTCCGGTGGACGGTAGAGGGTATGCACCTCAATATTTAATATTTATCACATTTAAAGCTTTTATTTCCTATGGGAAACGATTAGGGCCACTGGAAAAAACAAAAAACAAAACAGAAATTCAGAATTCTCAGATTAATATCAGAATTCTGAGAATAAGGTCACAATTTTCATATTTTATCTTTCTGTGAACACCATTTTTCCCATTTATATGAAAATATAAACAAACCAAAATATAAGAAGGTCGTTTTGATCACCTTCCTTGAAGGAGCCAGAGTGTTGCTGCTGTTGTTGTTGTTGTATGTTCGGCCAGGAGGGGGCGCACCTTTGGGCAAACTGTGTATTGAAGCGTTGGCACCTGAAAGTACAGAAGTCAGTGAGAAGAGCAGAGCTTCACCTGTATGTGATGAAACATTTCAACCAGAATAGCATTTTGTACATTTTTATTCAGTTACTATTCAATTTTTTAAATGTTTTTGCATTGATATTTAGAAAATGTTGCGAGAATGTCCCTGTTTTAAACACTAATACTTTAAAAAATATTTTTCTCTTTGCTGTGATAATGTTTAAAGTTTGAAGAAACATAGAATAGAGCGTAAATATTTTTACATTTGCTACTATTTTTAGCTACAGTGAACTCAGTTAAACCTGCAAGCTTGGCTATGATTTAACATTATGTTTTCTTTTTATTCCACAAATCCATTTATCTCTTTGCCAACTATCTACCAAATCCATTCATTTATCTATTCCTATGTCAATCATATGACAGTGGATTTGGGCCTTTGAAGCCACAAATAAAAGAGACACAAATTTCCACCAAAAAACTCAGAAATGTTGATATTAATCAAAAAGAAAGCCCTCGGCGTCTGTTTCTTACCGTTTTGTCTGTAATGTCGCTGCAGTTTGTCATCCAGTATTTTGCAGAGTCCGTCTCCAAAGTTTTTAAGGATTTTTGCTTCTTTCGCGTTTTTTAGTGGAAGTGGATATTTATTTAAAGAGTTGATAGCCTGAAAGACAACAAACAAAAGTAATTTGAATCAAATATTTCTGTGCAAACATCTCTTGCAGTTTTACAAAATACTTTGTGTTTCTTATTATTACTTTAAATAAATCTGAAGTTTTCATTTTGGTTTATAAAGAAATTACATCATATTATTTCTGTTTTTTTCTTGAAGTGCTAATCAATCACAATCACTCTACTGTATTTTTTTCTGATGTTATACTTTTTTATATTTGTATGAAGTTACATGCTTCAGCTTTTCTGCCATTTTGCTGCTGGTATAGCTGAATTTCTCCACAGGAACAATGGAGGTCATATCTCATATTTTCACTAACTCATTACATTTTTGAATGTTTTCTTTCCTTTAAAGCAAACATTCGGTTTGTAATAGAAAATACCCAGCGACTAACCATCTCTGAAAGTCTTGCCTTTAAGAAAATATTAACTTAAATCCAGTGAATAATGGACACAAGACCAGAGAAATGGGTCTTCATCACGTCCAACAGGATGAATTTGCCCCTGATGAGCCTGGTACCTTCTGGTAGGTGTACTGGATCTTCAGGCCTTTCTCCTTTGCCTCGTCTCGGAGCTCGGTGAGCCACTGGAGGAACAACGGGTTCGGACAGGACGGCAAGGCGCGCTTCCGTCCGAACCGAACCGGCTCGGAACCGGGCATCCCTGTAGAAACCCAACAGGACACGGACACTCGCGGTAAACTCACTGAATAACGCGAGAAAAGAGCGAGAAAACAAGGCATGAGTAAGCTAAGCTAACATTTTAGAGCGTTTATCTGAATGTTTTCACAAAGAAATGACAGATTGTTGAAGTAAATACCAGTGAAACATAGTTTTATCAGAAACAGTTCTAATAAGATAGCTTTGTGTCCGTTAAAGTTGCTCACCGTGGTATTTTCTTACTTACTGAGCTGCTGGCTGGCGCCTTGTTTTCAAACGTACCGAAGAACTTCCTTATTGACGTCGGTCACGTGACCCACGTCGCTGTGGAGCGCAGATGGAAAACAGCGACACCAAGCGGTGAGGATGGTCTGATACCGCCGAGAAAACCCGAAGATGTTTACGTTTTCTAAAAAAAAAAATACTCTTCTGGGTTTTTCTTTTTTTATGGCGATGGTGTTTTGTTGTTCTTGTTTGTAAATATTTTTTGCATTTTTTGTTATTATTCTGCATAATCTCACTCTAAAAATGGGTTATATGCTTAAAAAGTCTTTGATAAGGAAAAAATGTGCAGTGAAAAAATACAATTAAAGGCAACAAATGTAGCTCAAGCATTATATTAAACTGAGAAGAGTTTCTAGGAAGTTTTAATCAGTAATCAATTTAATTCACGACTTCCTGCATAAGAGGATGGGGTCTGTTGGTCTTGGCTTCTGTTCAAACATGGCAAAGACAAAAATCATGACATTGTGATGCAGCAGATGTGATCATGACTTGTCAGAAAGCTGTGACAAGAAAACCTCATAAGTTAAACATCAACCCTCAGATCAAGTGATTTGAGTTTGTTACACCATGCTGAGAACGCGCAATAACAAAAAACACCTGGAAAAAGATGGCCTGCTGCTGAATATGCAACATAGACTGAATCATAATCTGTTAAATCCAGGAGTTTATCCAGCATTTAGGACAATAGGATGTGTCATTTGAAAATTGTTCAAACGCCCAATCAGTGCAACAATATCCTGGGCCACACCCAGCATAACAGTGGGCAGGTCGCAGTTTTTTGTTTTTTGCTTGTTTTTTGATATTCCTTAAGGTGGAATTTATTTTTCTATCACTGAATACAATTTTTTTCAATGTGAGTTTAATAAATGAATAATTTAATTTTGCGGACCCTGGACTAATTTTGTGTGGCCCCCACAGGCCCTAGGCCACAATTCAAGGATAAGTTAAAGAAATTAGGACAAAAACTTAGATTTTTAAGTGAAACTGTCATTAAAATATATTAAATGCAACAGGAAGTGATAATCTTCTCCAAGCTTTCTGGGGTCTTTCTGCTGTCATGCTGACGCATCAACTTATACTATTAAGTTTTCTTTAAATCACCTAAATCTGCTGGTAATTCTTGTATTAAAACTTGGCTAAGTAAAGCAAATGTTTTCAAATGAAAACTGACATTTAATTCTGTTTTTCATGATAGAATAATTTTTTTTTTCAGTTTTCTTTTACCAAATCTAAAATAATAAGAAAACTACAGTTGCTTTCAACTGAACAAAGAAAATGTGCAAATATTTTGGATCTGTGAAAAAAAAAAAATCACGTTTTTGGTGATTTACATTTTCAAAATTATATTTTTTGACTCTAGAGTATTTCTGAGCTGAAGATTTTGGGCCATGTGACAAAAAGTCTGGACACCCCAGTTTTTGTCTGCTATTGTATGTTTTGCAGTTTAAAATGACACAAGAAAGAAAGTACATGTCGAACAGAAAACCTTCTGGACACGTCAAGAAAACGCTAATTTCATAAAAACAATGCTTAAACCTAATTAAAATGCATTACTTTTGAATGATTCCATTATTTTCCTACACAGTCTGTGTCTGTTACCTTTCACAGACCGTTATCCGCCTCGGTTTTCCTCCCTGTATCCCCGGGCTGAGAGCAGCTGGAATCCTGCGACAAGACTCGACAGGGATCAGGAATCCAACCTCTCCCCCCAACCGCAGCTTTTCTTAGACACAGTCAGTCCAACGCTTGGCAAGAAGCAGGAGAATGGGAGGAAGAAGCTCAAGAGAGACAAAGACAGAGAGAGAGAGATAGAGAGAGAGAGAGAGAGAGAGAGAGAGAGAGAGAGGTGTAACGGTTTGGGAAGTAAGAAAAGAGGCAAAATAACTGTTCACTTTCTGTGATTGCAACCGCCTCGTCAAACAAGAAAAAATAATGTCTTCTTCGCTTCTTTAGAATAACTTTAAAGGTGACCTGTTGAGATCTTTAACAGGTTAGGATAGGACTGTGGCCTATTTTCTTTGCACAAAATCATCCTTAGATATTGAGATTTTACTCTGATCAGTTCTGCTTTAGAGGCTTTGTCACTTTAAAAAGCATCTTTGAAAAACATCAGTAGAACCTGCTGCACAACCAACAGGAATGCAGCAAATGGTTTCTGGATGACAAGTCAACAACAGCAAAAACAAAAACAGCATTCAGAGACAGAAAAACAAAACAAAACAAAACTTGTTCAGCAACAGCACATAGTCACAATAAACATAAACTTATAGATGACTCAAGTAAAACAATTGCACATCTGCAACTTACTGTGACATACTGGGATCTATCAGAGTCTTTAATACATTCCAAACAGAACCATTGTACAGTGCATTCAGGGGTAAAACCAGCTGACCAAATGTGCTGGAGTTCTACTTGGGCTGCTAGGTATCAGGCTGGGCCTTGTTGCGGTTGGAGTTGGGTTCTCAACACCAAAAACCTGTTGCCAAAAAGCAACTGAGTGTTGTTATTTTTTTTATGCAATTGTGCTGCTTTTAGAGGCAGTTGTGACCCAAATGTAAGTATATAAATGTGCAAAATGTGAATTTTGCATAATAGATCCTCTTTAAAGTTAATGCAGCCTCTGTTTTCTTGACAAAATGGTTCAAAGAGGCTGGATGTTTTGTAGAACCACATTTTTTATTGCATCCTCAACTGAAAGCCAAAATATGTGAAAGTCAGTCATACTTTTAACTGGGTTTGGATCCAAACTTTGACTGTGCCATCAAGTGGTCTTTGGACTTTCCACAATGGCTCATAATAACTTTGGCTTAAAACAACAAACAACCAAATGAACTAAAACATTTGTTAAAATTAAGAAGCCAAACTTTTTTTCTTGGTTTTTCTGAAACAACTGCTTGGTCAGAAACGTTTAACCCAGTGAGGAGTAAAATGCTCCAGTTGGTGTTTGTTTTACTCCGGCACCGTTTTCAAACATGAAGTTATGTGTCTAAACATGATCTGAACCAGGACTGTGTGTGTTAATCCAGCTCTGAACAGGAGCAGACAGGATGTTGAAATGTTGGTTTATAGAGAATAGCATCTGACTCATGCTAGCATCTTTAACTCCACATTATGCACTGCAAAAACACAGAAACTTACAAAGTATTTTGGTCTTGTTTTTTGTTAAAATATTTATAATTAACAGAAAACAAGCTGGTGTTTCTTGCTGAAAAGTCACTTGTGAGTTAATTATGTCATATTTGAAGTGTAGTAACATGTTTGCATTAGAACCTAAATCAAACATTTTGTGTTTTTGCAGTGTATCATGACGCCTTCAGTGACCAATGAAAATGTTGCAATGACCAGATTAAGTAAATATAAATTTATATATATTTTGGTTTTAGTAGTTTATTGAAGTTGGTCTGTGTTTATTTTTTTATATTATACTAAAAACAAATAAATATATATCTTGGGTCAGCAACCATTTGAATTCAAGGAGCCACTTCGGCTATAAAACATATTACTTATAGCTGCAAACACTCTAAGTTCTCCATATTTAATATTATTATTTTAAAATGGAATGAGACTAAAGTAAACTCAATGTTTTCAGATTTTAGAACAAAAATGAATCAACTTACAAAGGAGAAAAATATGTTAATTTTTTTACAAGGCCAGTCCAGCAGCCCACTTAAAAATAAAAAAGCAAACAGTTTGAAGCTAAAACAAAAAAAAAAATCTATTATCATAATAGTAAGTGCTTTGTACCAATGGTTTCCTTCTGTTGGAGATATTTTATGCAGGTTTTGCATAAAGCCACACAGAATAGCTGCTAAAATACCCTTTATTATTACCTTTAAAATTAAATAAACAATTCTTACTTGGTTTAGTAAAAGCCACATGCTCAGAGTTACACAAATAAATTAGTATTGGACTAAAATTCATTATTTTACTAAATTGAAATAATAAAAATGGTTTAGATTCAGATATTGGAAGCCAAAAATTTTAAATTCTGACCAATTTTCTTCAAGCTTTGCTAAATTTCTGTCAGATTTACCTGTATTTATTTAACATAATCTTAACTAATGCTTATCCAGCCTTTCTAAATAAACTTTTATTCAAGTTGCTTTATTCTTTAACAACTTTTAACAATGCATATTTCTGTTTCTTTATCATTTAAAAAAGTCTCATTAGACGGGTTGTTAAACTCCTGAGCTGCAAACGTAGAAAACAAATTAATTTAAAAGGACAAACAAAACCAAGTCGATGTTATGTAATATATTACTTGCTTTAATAATAATAATAATAACAATAAAGTGTTTTCCATTAGAAAAATTAATCTCTTCTGTTGCACAGAGAACCCCACTGGTGGCACAATCTCATACAAAACTATAAAGATGAGCCAAAACATAATCAGGCGAACAAAGTCTGCATTGTTGGATCAAAGGTTCTGATCCGGAGCGTCTCCTAAAAAGGTTCCACCCGGTTTGAGGTTCTTCTTGGAGAGATAAAATAAAAATTAATCCCTGAGGATGAAAGTTGAGACGTCATAATGTTCAGACTCATTCAAGTCAAGGTTACTCTCCTACGTTTTACCAATTTTCTTACAAAACAAACCCAAATCCAAACCCTTTCGATCAGTATAAATATATAAACAAACACTCCACATGTCCGTGAGAAAACTCATCCCTCCTTCATCCGTCCTGTCTGAGTTTTTGCCGGCGATCTACTGCCCGGCCGATCCGTTGGTGTCGTCGCTGTCGGCCTCCCGGGGCGAGCTGGGAGCGGATCCTCCGACGGAGCCGGCGGCCGGCGCTCCCGGCCCGCCGGCCCGCCGCGCGGCCTTCCCCTTCAGCAGCGCGCTGTGCGGGTGCAGCGAGTGGAGGTGGCGGACCAGCTCGTCCTGAGTGCCGGCCGTGTGGCCGCACTCCTCACACACGTACAGCTTGTTGCGCCGCTCCTTGTACTTGTACTCCAGGGTGACGCTGTGGATCTTCCTCATGTGGGACTCCAGGGAGCAGCGCTGGGTGAAGGCCTTGTCGCACAGCGAGCATTTGTATGGGCGGACGCCTGGAAAACATCAATCAATCGATCGATCGAGTTGATTTCTATCGCACATTTCAGCAACAAGGCCAATTAAAAAGAAGAAACCAGCAACAAACATCACGTTTTGTCAGTACACATAAAATATATGAATCAATATATTCTCTAAACAGGCTGGGTTTTATGTGGATTTAGTTTAACTCAGTGTTTCAGCTGTTTTGCAGTTTTCTGGAAGTTCCTTCCAGTTCTGAGGTGCATAGAAGCTGAAAACTGCAAAATCACAAAATCTTATTTTTATTCTGTTTTCCAGTGCAAATATCTTAATACACTTGAAATGAGACAAAACGAACTTACAAGTAACGTTTCAATGAGATTTAGGAGCTTGTTTTTGAGAAACTCATAATTAACTTTACAATGGATAAAACTATAAATATATACATATACATATATATATATATCAAGATTAATGAGATATTTGCACCTAGATCAAAAGTCCCTGGTAATATTAATATATACCTGTGTGCGTGCGGACATGTCTCTTGAGGTCAAAGGTGTCATTGAAGCCTTTGCTGCAGAAGGTGCAGAGGTGTCTCTTGGTATCACTGTGGCACTTGATGTGTCTGTTCAACATGCGCTGGAACTGGAAAGTCTTCTGGCAAACCTGAAACCAGAAACAATTTATAGAACCATGATTTTTACTGAATCTACAACCTGACAGGAAGTCAACTGAGTTCTGGACTTTAAAGGTGTGTGTTGATCCAGACCAACGCACACCAACACCAGACGTCACGGTGATCTCACCTTGGTGATTTAATGGCTTTTTCAACAGAACAATGTTGTTATATTTACACTACTGATTTGTGTGTGCAGAATTAAAGCTTTAGTATGTAACTTTTAGAGAAAAATGTGTTTTTTATGAGTATTTGTAAACTCTGTCACCATGTTGTTCCAATTTAATATGAGACAAATAATTCTGTGAAAAGATCGATTTCCTCCGAGCTGCTATTGAAGAAATGAACAGCTACCGTCCAAAAACAACCAATCCGAGCCAGGGGGAGGGGCTTAGTGCTGTCAATCGATCTTGAGTACGCGCTACTAAATGTGAAACTCACTGTTACAAAAAAACTGTCATTGGTGGCTATCCTAACTAGCATTAATTCAATTATTAAAGATTATATATTGATCCAAATTCTTGCAATGTTATGATTTTATTATCAGAATTTTATCTTTCAGTTTTCACAATCCCTTTATATGGGCCTAAAGTGAAATATACAGAATAACTTTAAAACATTCATGGCTGGTCTGGATGAATCAATAATGAATGAATGAAATAATGAGATTAATCACTTTAATTGTCCAGTTATACCTGGCACACAAACGCTCCTGCTGTTGTCGGCGGCGTGTTCTGACTTTGGCCAGCTGGTCGGCTCACCATAGATGGTGGCGCCGAGGGGGCGGGGCTTTGTTTGGGGGCAGCTGGCATCACAGCGGCTTGTGGAGGTAGAGGTTGCGGACTGGGAAGAGTTGGAGGAAGAGGAGTGGGATCAGGAGGCATCTCGCCTGTTGTTACCTGTTAGAAAAAGAAAAATGCAGATCAAGCTTAAATTAACGAGGCTAATGCGTTTCTGCTAATGACGTTTTAGCTGTAAGAAGTTTTCCTTTGGCAGAGAAACTGTTTTATCCTGGACATAATTAGATATTATTATGACAACGTATCAGGAAAAAAAGAGGAGTATATTTCCACCAATAAGGTCAAAGTTTGAGATTAAAATCTGAAATTTCACTGAAAAGAACTTGGAAATTTCTGAGATTGAAAAGTCAAAAGTAAGCTAGAAAAAACTCTGAAATTTAAAATTTGTCAGAAAATATATGGATTTTCAAAACTTGGCATTTTTTACTTTTGAAACTCAAAAATTTCCAAACGTGGAAAATATTTTAGTTTTGTCTAGAAATTTCTAATAATAATTTCTGAGTCATAGAAATTTTGGGGGGATTAATCTCAGACATGTTAATTTTTTTTCTAAAAAATTTCAGAGTTTGAAAGGTCGAAAAAAATTTGACTTTTCAAAATCAGAACATTTGACTTTGAAACTTTTCATAGAGATAAATCTAAAATGGTCTGAGCTCTTTCTGACAAATTTTCCACTTTTCAAAATCAGAAATTTCCTTGTTTTTCTTTTTTGTGGAAAATTTCTGAGATCAATATTTTTTGGCATAAATCTGCTCCTCATGTTTTTCCATGGCTTTATCATTGTACATCAACTTCACCACTATAAAATATCAGAAAATAATCTAGTTTTTTATTTTTTTAAATATTGCATAGTGGAAACTGCAGTTGTGTTTTCTTTCTCACCTTCATTTTGGACCGGACGTACAACGACCCGCTGTGTAAGCTGCGCCTGATGTCCGACCTTGGCGGCGAGCCGCTGGGGCTCCGCGGTCGTCCCAGCGCGGTGCTGGACGGCAGCTGGGCGCGGCTGTCCGATGAAGAGTGTTTGGTGAGACAGAGAGGAACCGTCTCCGCAGGACTCGCCTCGACCTCCTTCATCAGACCCGAGTTCGGGAAGATGGAGACTGGATGGACAAGAAGGGCAGAAAACAACATGCTGTGATTATTTTACAATAACATATTTAATATGTCAGAACCTCAGGTTGGACGATATGGATGAAAAACAATATAAGCAGTCGATATCAATAATTATTGATCGGTTTTATCGTCTTAAAAATCTGAATCACTGCCAGACTTAAATTTCTGTTTCATGCGTAGTTTTCACTGAATGCCTTGTTTTGTTATTTTTAAGTTGCTTTAAGGTAGAGCGGCGTAACTTTAAACTTGTTTTACTTTATTTATTCGACTTTGTAGATTATAAAACCTTAACACCAATATTTTCAACGTCTGCGGTTATTTTAATTTAGTTTTATTATTGAATTCTCATATTTCTCATTATGTTGAAGCTCTTCTATGCTATGTTATCTGTTCAAAATAATGTATTATAAAAAAAAACAACAATAAGCGTCATCAACAGCTGGTAGAAATGAGAGGTTGAGCAGGTGAAGTCTCTCCTCTGCCTACGTCTCCCAGAATGCAGTGCGGTTCTGGAGTTACATTCTATTGATATTAAAATGATGATGCAAAACCTGGCAATGTATGTTTAAAAAAAGAAAGTAAATGTGGTTTTAAACTGGCAGATGTGAGCTGGAATACTGTTGACCAAAGGAGACAGAAAATTAAAGAAGAAAATTTCTGCATTACTGGGTTTCACAACATCTTCCACCGTTTCCTTATTTGCACAACGACTCTACTACCAAACACACAATCAAATAAGTGTGTTTGCATGGTTAGGTGTGCTCCTGTTTGGGCTATCGTCGAGTAACTCGCTTTGCACGCAGACACATGCCTGGAAACACACACACCAACCTATACAAAGACATCCCCATTACAGTTAAACTTGTTGAACCAGACGGTCTTGCAGCACCAGCTCTTTACCTTCCTCAAACAATCCACCTCCGCAGGGCTGAGCGTCAGGGTTTCTGCGTTATGGTAAAGGTGAACACTGAGCTTATTACAGTTAACTACTGAAATTGAGAGAACATTTTCATTAACACATGTAATATCCCTCGTTTATGTGTTTATGAATTTATCTATTAGTTTTTTTCCCCCATAGAAACAGTCGGAAAATTACATCACTCCATAATCCTTCAGGTGACACGTCGGCTAATTGGCAAAATGGCGACATAGATAGCTGGTTGTTCAACAATAACTGAATATTTATTTTTTTTGAACGGTATCACAACACAAAACTTCGACCATTTTGAATTATAATCTGCACCTAAAAACCAACAAGACACGAAAAACTAAAATATTAAGTAGTAAAAACATAAGTGAAACTAATAAAAATTAACAAATACACTCTGAAAATTTGCTAAAAGTAACTGAATCAGAAAAAGAAAACGTCACAATGACATAAAACCAGATTTTAACCACGGTGTGCAAGAGCAGAACATAACAGAAAATATCAAAGAAAGCAACCTGATTGACAGAAAAAGCCAACGGCACATTGTGAAGGCGTGCTTTTGTGTGTGTGTGTGTGTGTGTGTGTGTGTTTGTGTGTTTTTCAGGCCGCCCATTGGCAGGTGTGGCCCATAGAAAACAAGGAATCAGTTTATTTTGTCAGGCTTGAATCTGATAAAACCCAAATGTAAATGCAAATGTGGCCCCTGCAGCGAGCTTTAAAGATGAGAAGACACAAAAGCTGATCTATAAGCTTACACAGCTAACGGTTCGCCGCGGCACAGTGAGGGCTCTGTGCCGCCTCGGCAGCGTATTTCCTAATGAAATGCCACTCATGGAGCCCCAGTGGATCTTTACAGAGAAGCCATCTGGTGATGATGACGTCCTGTCAACAATACTAAGTTACGACTTCGCTGGGTGACGTGGACTTAAAAGTTTTATCACGATTTTTCTGTTTTCACAGCAATAATCACCACAAATATGCCTCTTAAAAAACATGTTTGTTTAGAACAATAATCATAAAGAAATGCTGTTTGTCTCACTGTGCAGTTAATCATATTTATTCATGGAGGAACAACATCTGATTGTTTTTCGTTTGCTGAAGATTACACTTGTTAAAAGGATCTGTTTCCACAAGCAGAAAGTAAATAACGTTTCCTTGAAATGGCCTAAAAGTCTTAATTACCTGTGTGCATTGATAGTTTCTGTGGCGACTGCTGCTTGTGGACATTTAATCTCAACTTGCATTGTTTGCTCACCCGTCCTTCCCCCCATCAGCAATGAATGAGATGTGTGTATGTCTGGGTGTAACTGGATGACGGGGTCCAAAATACCCAAACTTCTTTCATTTCATGACGAAGTGGAAGGAGGAACAGCAGTGCTGTTTGCACATGTTATAGTGTTTTATTTTTTTTTTATTTATAGCATTGCTCAGCTGAGAGAAAGAGTCAACAATCAGCAGATAACTTCATCAAACACTGGGTGTGAGTCAGGGTGTGTTTGCTAAAGGTGTATTGTCTGCAGCAACCGGCTGTTCAGAGGGTCCGTTACATTTTCCTCCATTCAATAAATATTAACCTTCAGGCAGCTTAAGCAGCGACACTGAGAGTAGATCCCAGGATACACAGAGATCATTTAAGACCCACTGATTTAACACTTGGGTCATTTCAGAGCCAAAATCTCCTATTTTTTACAGTTTCATGTTTGCTTTATGAATCCAAACGGGCAGCATTTGTTAGCCAGGCTTAGCATAAAGGATGCACATCAAACTTAGCTCTTTAAAACAATAGAGCAGCACAGACTTAACCTCTGGATGTATAACAGTTAAAACACAAACAAAATTCAGTTTGATTTCCTAAAATTATATCTGCTTTCCTGTAAATTTGCTGCAGCAACTGAAAGAAGCTATTTAGCTTGACTTGATTAAACTATGCTTAGATTAGCATTACAACTTGTAGACCACATTATCAAATACAGTTTTTTAATCGTAAAACAATACATTTTAAATTTAATTATGGTGAAAATGATAAAATAATATGTGAAACTTTCAGGGATTGTTTTGTATTTCCG
Organism: Poeciliopsis prolifica; assembly: GCF_027474105.1. Lineage (NCBI taxonomy): Eukaryota > Metazoa > Chordata > Actinopteri > Cyprinodontiformes > Poeciliidae > Poeciliopsis > Poeciliopsis prolifica. The sequence goes on from NW_026562515.1 coordinate 566,269, forward strand.
TAAACTGCTGCTAAGCTTACCTTGGCTAAGTTTAGCTTAGCATGATGGAAGTTTCTGCTAATGAGGCAAAATTTACAAGCTGCCAAGTTTGTGCTAGTTAGCTTAGCTTAATTAAGTCCAGTTTGGGATGAGAACTGAAACAAACATGTTTTAATGTTAATAAACAATTTCTCATCATGTAAAGATCAGGAGAACTCAAGCTGTAACGCAACAATGTTTTTAGTTTATAAAATGCTAATCAGGGAAAATTTTATGTGTTTGACAGAAATACTTGAACCAATGTATCGAAAGTTCTTGTAGTACTTTGTTGTTTTTATAAATTAATGGACCAAATGTGTTGCTTCAAACAAAAACACCTGAGTTTTGTAGAGGGACACAATTTGACCCCTTAAGTCTAAAACTCTGAAAAGAGAACGGGATACAAAATCTATTTTTATAACTGAAAAACAATAATTATGCCTTAATTGATAAATATTTCTAATACCCCACAACTACAAACCTTCAGATTATCTTTTTTTTTAAGTTTGCAGGCATTGATGCTGGAAAAGATTATTTTTAAAAGAAAGTTCAGCAGGACGTGAACTTTTATAAATAAGATTTTTAAGATATTTACTTTATGTGAAGTTTAGATCTCATAATCATAACCAAACCTTCTTGGTGCAAAACAGAGTGATACATCCTGTTTCTTTTTCATATCAACTCGTCACAGTTAAACTACTTTATATTTTCTTTGTGCTGGTGGAAAATACAGAAAACAACATATGTTTCCTTACCTTTGACCACATATTTATACCATTAAAATAAACATGTTTAACCAACGAATTGATATAATTCAGAATATATCATGTTGTTGAGAAATATACATGAGCTAAAAGAGTTCTTGCATAAAGACACTAAATGTGGTATAACTCGCTCTACAGCTTACCGCTGACTTCTTAAGATAGGCAAATTTAAGATTTTTTTTCATGTAGTTGTGCTTTACATCTAAGTACAACCCAAATTAAACTATTTCCCAATTAAATATTCAGTGGGCAGTTAAATCTGAGCTTTGACGTGAAGGAAAACTGCATGTTTTTGTTGCTGTTTGTAACATTAATGCTCCTGTTACACAACTAAAGCCTCATCAGTTGTGTGTAATCTCAGAGGTGGGCCAAAGCAAACTGTTTTCACACCAATGACCCATCAGAAACTGGTCCTGGCACATGCTTGTGGATTATGAGATAAAAATAAAACTCCTACACACACAAATTTACACACCATCTAAAAATTTGTCCAAACTGATGGCATCCTGTGGCTTAAAAAAAGTATTCAACACGCCTCCCACTCTCTTTCCCTCTAAGG